>NW_006921947.1:3014561-3026548 GCF_000298275.1 Orycteropus afer afer
TTAAGAAAAATATGTCCTTGAACTAAGACATTTCTAACCTCCTTGTGCTCTAAGGCTCCCAAGAGACGTACCCTGATTTTTGAAATGAGAAGGGAAGAAAGGGGAGTGAAAAAAAAATCATGGTACAAAAGAAGTGTAATTTTTAAGTCAAGTTAGTTATTCATATTATACTGACCAGTCCTAATGTTTTCAATCTCAAAAAATTATTATCACCAAACTCTGATCTTAAAAGAACAGCCTTGAAAAGTTGTTAGGTTCAAACACTTCTAGGTAACACATTTCAAGCTTTTGTACAACAACTAAAAGAAAGGGCTACACATATCAAATGTCAATTTTTCCAAAAGTACTTTGCTTTTAATGAAACTATATTAATATACTTGGATGGCTAAACGTTAAATATTATTTCTCAACAGGAAAATGCCCCTTTGAACTGCTTCCCATGGTCATACCTGGCATGTTACCCAAATTAATGAGGAAGATAAATGGAGGCATCTGTAACAGGCATTGACCCTGATTTGTGCTATGGTATTTAAATCACAATAGAGTAGGGCTTGGGATTCTGCAAACTTCTCCAATGGCTGGTATTTCTCTTCACTTCTCATAGCACCTCCAACCAATATCAAATAATATCGGACTCTGGTAGCATAGTGGCTAAGACACTTGCCTGCTAACCAGACGGCTGGCGGTTCAAACCCACCAGCCACTCCTCGGAAGGAAGGTTGGGCAATCCTACTTCCGTAGTGATACTGCCTCGGAAACCCAAGGAGGGGTCACTATGAGTCGGGGCCGACTCGACGGCACATAACAACAACAACAACAATAGGAAAAGTAAAACTGTGAATTCTTTAACCTTTCCTGTTGTCTATATTTAAAAAAAAAGCCATGCATTACATTCTTGTATCAAATACACTTAGGAGAAGCAGTGCATCTAATACAGGCATGGAGCCAAAAGCAAATACAGACAGTCGCTATTTCCTCCCCCAAGACAATTCGGAACCCACCATTACCTGTCATGCAGCTGGTATCTTTCCCGTACTTCTTCCAAAATGATTCTCTTTGGTCCCTCGCCTCCAATTATGAAATGTAAATCTGGATATTTATGACAGAGTTCAGGGATTATGCCACTAAGTAAATCAGTTCCTGAAAATGTAAGAGAGAACATTGGAAATATATTTAAACCCTTAAATTTTTTTCATTGGAACTGAGAATCTACTCACTTTGTTTGCACAAGACTTCACCAACCAAAAAGAGAAAAACCATAGAATCCACTCCCTTTTAAAGGGAGTAGCTGTGCTTTCCTTGAAGTAGAGAAACGAACTCTCTGAAACTTTTCCTAAGCAGGTGAAACCAGTTACAAACATGCAGAGAGCCTGCCAGGACTGTAGTTCTTACAGACACCCTGACATCCACCATCCATCCCTTCCACACATGCATAATCTGTGTCATGGGTTCTATTCAACATACTGTTAAGTTATTCACTTGTGCTTTACACATCGCTCTAAAGCAGCTAGTTGAGGTAGCAAATGCTATAACTCTGCAGAGTTAAGCATTCGCTTAAGTCATTTTTATTCAAATAATAATATTTAAATAATCCAAAGTAGGTTTCTTTAAGTACTTTCAAAACATGATTATATTGCTTAAAAATAAATTCACAGCAGCTTTTCTGCACAGCTCTGTGCAGCACACACCGCTCGCTGGAGGTCTCCCCACCTGTCCCAGCTTTTTTGCCAAGCTCTTTGATCATGGGAGTTGTTTCCTGCTCTATAAAATGAGGAGGCTGATGTACCTGAAGTCCAAGGTCTCTTTCAACAATAAAATTCTTACCAGTCTATGATTTCACTTTCTGCCAGAGGCCAAGGCTAAGCAAAAAAGTGCAACTGTTGCTTCTGGTTTGTTCAAAATGCAGAGAATTTCACAGTGAAAACTTGAATACTGGCAAAGTTGGGGAATGGTCCACCCCAACAAGTGGTACCCCATTTCCTGGAATGGGAGTAAATGAAGGTGGCTGGACCTCAATGGTCAGATCATTACAGTTCATAGAACAAAAGGATGTCTCTTGCTTCCTTTTGAAAATAAAATGATTTTCCTCTAATATGTAAAAACAACCTTGGGAACTATAGAACAATAAAATAAGCCATGCCCTATTCATCTGAAAACATTAGTGGCTATCCAAAGTGACAGTAATATCAACCATGTTTGGGAATTTAATTCAGTAAAAATTACAAATTGCACACATTCAAAAGTCCATGTAAAATAATTCATTTAGAGCTATACTAAATTTATTAATTTTTTAAAATACACACACATATACATAAGAATTGCATTTTTTCATATCAATCTTCCTAAATATAAGCAGATCAATTATAAAATATATGGTGAAGGAAACTATATATATGGACAGGGTCATTTTTATTTAAATAATCCAAAGTAGGCTTCTTTAAGTAAACTCTGCTAGGGCTTTCAAAACATGATTACATTTCTCAAAAATTCATAGCAGCTTTTCTGAATTATGAAGTCCTCTCATCAAAATCTTACCTATCATTGTTTCTAGTCTATTATCAAATCCATTGATTTAATTTTAGATAAACCAGAAAGCAGCTTAATGCCTTTTAACATTTAGCCTCCTATAAAAACTCCAGAAGCACATTGCCTCATATGCCTTTACGTTCTCACCTGGCTTAAAAGAAACCCCAACTGGTGATTGTAAAGTATGCTTTTTGAGGGTGAAAGTGCAATAACACTGATTCAGAACTCCAATCAGTGGACCAGTATGCCAACTCCGTGGCCTCACATCAACTGCTAGCAATTCAATGGACATTAATGTCTTGAGTTAAATTCAAGTATCTAAGGAATGGAGATTGTGTGTGTGTGTGTGTGCACACACATACACACACTGCCATTGAGTCAATTCTGACTCATAGTGACCCCATAGGAAAGAACAGAACTGCCCTATAGAGTTTCCAAAGCTGTAAATCTTTACAGAAGCAGACTGCCTCATCTTTCTCCCACGTCACAGCTGGTGGGTTCGAACTGCCAACCTCTGGGTTAGCAGCCAAATGTTTATATATTATTAAAATATATATATATATAAATTATTTTTTAAAAATGATTCCCTACTTAAAGTGACATTTTTGATTAGTGGACTGGTTTTCAGACCTAAAATCCAGAAGTCTACTTATTGTTATTAATAAGCAGATTCAGAACTGTTCCAGGCTTTTAGTAAGGGAGGTTCCACAGATGCTACTGCAGTGTCCATCAGGCACTGCAGAGCACTTACAAACTCCTCCTTGATAACATGAGCACTTGGCAAGTATGTGCTGGACTAAGTAGAGGAATCGCACCAAACCCTCACAAAATCCCATGTTACCCCAACTACACGAATGAGAAAACCAAGGCTTAAGAAACATCTGGTAACTTGTCCTTGATCACACAATGGGATCCAAACCAAAAACCCACTGCCATCAAGTTGATTCTGATTCATAGTGAACCCCACTGGGTTTCCAAGGCTGTACATCTTTACAAAAGCAGATTGCTGTATCTTCCTCCCAGAGCAGCTGGTGGGTTTCAACCACTGACCTTCTGGTTAGTAGCCAAATGCCTTACCCACCACGCCACCAGAAGTCCTTCCACAATGGGATAGAGCCAGGAAATAGACACAGACAGGTTAACTCTCTTCATCACTTACCTGCTGTCATGGGATATTACCATGTTATTGTACAGTGGTCAATGAAGCACGCAAGCTACACCACAGTAATGCGCAGACCAAACCTGCTGATGTTAAGTATATGAGCATAACGCATAAGAGAAACAAGAAACTCCAAATAAAATATCTATTAGGGTCATCTTTGACTAGTAAGTTTACAGCTGATTTTAATTTCTATTTTGTGCTTTTCTTAGTTTTCAAAGTAACTGCAATGAAAAGACGTTATTTTTGCAATCAGAAAGCAAAGGGCAAGTGGTGTTCTCTGCCCTGTACTTCTCAATGCATGCACAGGTATCTCAATTTTTAAAAGCATCTGACATTTTAATAAATGAAAGTTAATTTAATAATATACAGTATCAGGTTATCATTCTTTTTTTTTAGTAACTATTAAAATATTAAGGAGCTCTGGTAGTATAGTGGTTAAGGAATTTGGTCAGTGGTTTGAACCCACCAGCTGCTCCATGGAAGAAAGATGAGGCAGTCTGCTTCTATAGAGATTTACAGCCTTGGAAACCCAATGGTGGTTGCCATGAGTCGGAACTGACTTGATGGCAGTGAGTTTGGTTTGAGTTACTGATTAAAGACTGGAGGAGGGCAGCACTGACCAATGTTCCACAAATTTCTTCTTGGATTTTTAAACCCACGTTAGACTTTTCTTTGCTATATTCAATACAGAAGTATTTATAAAAACATAAAATAAAAAGACATGCCAAACAATCTGTTCTTGTTACCTAGTGCTGCTCTGACAAGAATATACCACAAATGGGATGGCCTTAACAAACAGGAGTTTATTCTCTCACAATTTGGAGGCTTTTAGTCCAAGTTCAAAGTGCCAGGCTTTAGGTGCTGTGTGAAAGCCCCTCAACCTTGGGCTTCAGCTCTGCCTCTTCCTCCCAGCCCACTGAAGCTAGAGGCATCTCTTCACGCAAGCAGCTAGTGGCTGCTGAGGCTAACAAGCCCAAGGTTGACAATAAAATGGCACAGTCCCGATGTCACCAAACCACACGGCAGGCCATTAATTCAAGTCCATTGAAAGTCCCCAGGTGGGCAGAGCATGGCAGGCTGCTGAACGACATGGCTACATGCAGGGTCCAAGCGTACCATACGCTAGAGACCATTCCCAAAGCTGCTTCTTATATACGAGAAGCAGACCACATACCCAATGCAGCTACTCAGCTGCTCCAATAGATTCCACCAAGGAGTTAATTACCAATCTCACCATGGGGAATAACTACATTCAGCTGCCCAGCCACTCAATCAGTCCCAGCCAAGCTGACACACAACCTTAACCACCACACCATCATTACATACAAATATTCAGGAGCCTTCTACAGGAAAAAAGAAGTCTTGCACTACAATCGTGGCTATCATTTCATTCATTACCTTTTCTGTAAACAAGTCTGCTGACAACAATGACAGTTGTTCCACTATCACTCCTTTTACTTGGGTCTGGAGTGAAGTCTGTAGGATCTACCGCATTCGGAATAACGGAGACGATTTCAGGATTTAGTGCTGCTCTCAGTACAGTGTTTTCCTTACTAGTGTAGGAGACACAGATTACGTGGTTTGTGTCGCAAAGAGACACAGTCAGAAGCTTGTTTGTAAGCACCGAGCTGACATCAGCAAACCCAAAAAGAGAATGGTCTGTAAAGACCGTCTGGAGCCCCATGGTCTTTGCATGGAAGAGGGCATCATGGGCCATGGCAGAAAATGAACTATGTGAATGGATTATTGTGACTCTCTCCCGAACAAATATGTACCTGAGCAATGGCAGACTGTGAAAGAGGGTCGTGGCTATTGACTGGTTGTACATGACTTTCAAAGGCAAGTAATAGACCTTGAGGCCATTAGTGAGGTAACGGATGCCTTTTCGATTTTCATAAGCATGGGTGACAATTATGACCTTGTGCCCTCTTTTGATCAGGCACTGAGAGAGCTGGTAAATGTGGCTTTCCACGCCTCCCATATTGGGGTAGAAAAAGTCAGACACCATGCATATGTTATGGGTCATGGTACTACATGTGGAGGATCCTTCAGAGATAGTGTGGGGGGATTCAGGTGAGGGAGGCAGGCTGTCTTCTTGTCTTCCTCTAGAGGCCATACTGAGAAGGTTTAGGCATCAGTCCGTAGAGCAACCCCATCAGAATGTGTGTCGTTTATAACCTGAAAAAGAGCAAAACAGGATCTGAGCACAAGGACAAAACCCAGTCCAATTTCCCCGTCTAAGTATAAATGCTGCTTTCAAAGGCATGAAAGCGCGTTAGGTTTTTCCCTAGAGATCAAAGTCGACACTCAATTCGTGAGCACTTACTATGTGCCACACAACAAAACTAGGTTCTTCAACATTCTAGGTCTTATCTTTGCTCTAAAAATACTGCTACTCCTAATTAATATCATTAAACTCATTACATCACAGTATATGATTTGCCATGCCAACAAACCAGTTCATTCAAACAAATACACACACACACACACATATCGCTGTACCAGCTTCTACTTACTGAATGGCCACTACACATTAGTGTGCTAAGAGGTTTCCATGTATCACTGCAGCATCACCAAAATGCTATGAGGTATTAGCACCATCTAAACGGGCCGACTCGACGGCACATAACAACAACAACAACAACAACAAACCAAAAAACAACTCACTGCCGTCCAGTTGATTTGACTCATAGTGACCCCTCCTTGAGTTTCCCAGGTGGTATCTCTACAGAAGTAGATTGCCCCATCTTCCTTCCAAGGAGTGGGTGGTGGGTTTGAACCGTAAGCCTTCTGGTTAGCAGTCAAATGCCTTAGGCACTATGCCACCAGAGCTCCCTTAGCCCCGTTAGCGCCGTCTAATAGTTGGCAAATCTAAAGCTCAGAGAGGTTAAGGAGTTTGTCCAAGATCACTCAGCTAGTTAAAGATAGCACAGCCTGTTTCACTGATGGCCACATGTCCTGGTATTTATGCCCCTGTATAGCCCCCTCCCCATGCATTTGACTCAGTTCACCCCATACAATGTGGTGGAAGTGATACTGTGCAAATCTGGGGCCTTGGCCTAAAAAAGACCTTGTTGTTGTTGTTGTTATGTGCCGTCGAGTCAGACCCGACTTACAGCAACCCCTTCTTGGGTTTCCAAGGCAGTATCACTATGGAAGTAGATTGCCCCATCTTCCTTCCGGGGAGTGGCTAGCAGCTTCCATATGTACGCTTTTGGGAATCCAAAGCCACTATGTTAAGAAGTCCAACTACCATGGGAGAGAAACCACAGGGGGACTATGTGTAGAGGGGGGAGCCCAGTCTACACGGAGCAAGAGAGAGGTCTCATCTTTCCAACATTCTTAGCCAGGCCTAGTCACTAGCCAACCTGCCAGCTCATTGCATTGCCATGAGTGACCACTAGCAAGATCACCAGAACTCCACAGTGGAGCCTAGCAGATTGCAGAATCTTAAAAAATAACTAAATGGCCATTGTTTCATGCCCCTAACTTTTAGGGTGGTGTGTTGTACACTAATTGGGCAGGATTCACGCCTAGTTATATTATTGGCCACTGCCTGTTTTTGTAAATAAATTCCTATAGGAACATACGCTTGCTCACTCATTTACATAATATCTATGGGTATTTGGGGGCTACAATGGCAGAGTATTGTAATAGAGACAGTATGACCCACAGAGCTGAAAATATTTGCTATCTGGCCCTTTACAGAACATGCTGACCTCTGCTTTAGAGCTTAGCCACCAAGGTATTAGGCTTGACACAATGCTACCGTTCACTCTTCCTTCTCTGGGAAGTCTGTCACAGAAGACTTGTTATCCAAGCTGTCTACCTGCCTCCAAAGGGTAGGGCACTCGTGGACAGAAGTTAGCTGTGATAGAAAGGAACCCACTTAGGCCGACTCCCAAATAGCATCAGACTTTCTGTCTTAAGGTTACTGCCTTTGTCTCTACTTCCCAAAAGCAACCCACTGACTTAGCCAGCTCCAATTTCTTACAAGAGATTTGGTGGTGCAACGGTTAAGCACTCGGCTGCTAAGGAAAGGTTGGAATTTAAATCCACCCAGGGGCTCCACAGGAGAGAGACCTGGATATCTGCTTCCCCAAGAAACTACGGCCTTGAAAACTCCATGGGGCAGTTCTACTGTCCTCTCGGGGCACTGGGAGTCAGCAGGTTTGGTTTAGGCTTCGCTTCATAGAGACTGACAGCCTTGGAAACGCTATGGGCAGTTCTCTGTCACGTGGGGTCACGAAGACAGAGTGGACTCAATGGCAAACTGTGCCCCTGTTGCCTAATCTACCCAGGGTTCTCCTCTATGAAGTACACAGCCACGAGCACACAGGGATACTACATTTCCTTACTTCCAACTCTGCTCTGTGTTGTTGCTTGCAAATGTCTACAATAAATATTTATATAACGGTATTTACTGCTAATCACTGAGGGTAGAGAAAAAGAAAATCACAAACACCCAAGATTCAATTAATCTCATAAAGTTCTGCTACTATAAACTTTGTGGGCTATATGAAAATTGTACCTAGAGCTAGAACTTTTTTGGAGCCCCATTTTAACTGTTGCCTGTAGCAGGTACAGAGGACATCCACATTTTCTCCTTTCTTATTCAAGGATGACAAAAATCAGTCTGCTCACTACATGTTTTTCTTAACCCTTTTTTCAGGTTCAGCCTTTCCTGGGTAAGTGTCTTTCCCTTCAGTTTGGGGTTTGAAACTAAAGGATTAACTAGACCTGGGCTGGCTCTGGGGCGGTCTCCTACATCAAAAGTAAGATATGTTTCTCAGGGCCCTAGATCCCTGCCAATAAGAAACGTCCATTCAACATACAGCATTATTGCAGATTCTCAGCCTTTTAAGCTAAAGAGTCTTGGTGAACTAGTGAAAATCTTCCTGGAACTTTGCAAACGAAATTTCCACAGCTCCAGGAAGGCCTCTACACAATGAGAAAGCCATCCTAAAGCTGAATTTCATAATTCACCTGGAAACACAGAAAATGCCAATTAACTGCGTGTGCAGTCTTGACGAACTATTCTCGTCAACAAACCTCTCTCCTTTTTAAACACAGTCTCAGAAATACTTAATTCATGTTTGTTGAACTGGACTTATTAACAAACTGAGTATTACCGTATTCGAACTCTTTCCAGCTTGTCTTTTTAAGTGGCTCAACTAACATTTCCTTACTGTGGTTTATCACCTAAACCTGAACTTCTAGTTCTATTCAATTTAAAAAGATGAACGATAACGAAAACTGTGAGTAAAGAACCAAATGAAATCATAAAATGTTCTTGGCAACGTTCTGTAACGAGTCAGCCTCTTCTTCCACGAGGTCATTACCCCTCACAACCCTGGCCTAAAGAATTAATACACGGCAGAGTCACAAAAACCTTGGATTTTAAAGCTGGGGAACTAGTGCTAAGCTCCTTCACTTTACAAATGTGAAGCGATAAAGCTGTGCAATTTGACAAAGGTCCCCACACAGACACTTAAGTGGCAAATGCGAGATGGCTGTAAAATTCTAACCGTGGCCATCGAGCCCCTGGGCGCAGTCAACAGCATCAGAGGCTCCCGGGGAGCCTTGGAAGGTCCAGCGGGGTTGGGGTCAAGAGGACGGTCCTTCCACCACAATGCTGGGCAGCGCCAGGACCAAAAGGGGGCGCTCCCCCTCAGTCCTGGGCCGCGGCCACCCGCCGGGGCCGGGCCGGGCCAGGCCCAAAGGGAGGAAACAGGACGGCCGTAAGCCTCTGAGGAGCCTGCTACAGCGCCGCCGCCACTACGACCCCTCGACCCCGTTCAACGCCAAAGACTCTCCGATCCGACTTCCGGGCGTCAAGTCGCACCAGCTTTTTCCCGCCGCACACGCGCTTACCCGTGAGCCCAACTGACACCTAGGTCCGGACCTCCCGCGGCTGCAGCCGGAGCCCCGCCCCGGCCAATCACGAAGTCCCCACCATGTTCGGAATACCTATTTTCTCTGCAATGGAAGCAGTAATCCTCAGGCTAATGTTTCACGTGAACTCACGAACCTCTAAAACAGGGCCCGCCAGAACCCTTCCTTTCCCTGAGTTAAGTTAGATTTCCCAGCGTGCCTCGCAGTGGCTCTCTACTGGGAGCTGTAGTCCGTTGGCCTTTGTTTGGTGGCTAATCCGAACTTAGAAAACTACCACTCCCAGAATGCATCGCGCTGTACGCCAGAATGGTGCGAGAGGTCGGGTGTGGTCGCTGCGCCGTTGCCTAGTTACAGCGTGTCCTTTCAGGGAGCCGGAGCTCTCTCTGCTTGTTTCCGGCTTGGAGGGATTTTTGTATGGGAGAAAGCAGAAAGCCAGTGTTGCGGTGGGGTTTTATTCTTGATTATCTGTCCCCCAGCACAACCATGCTGTTTTTTTGTTTTTTCACCACCTGAGTACGGTTGCCAGATTTAGGAAATAAAAATAAACTCAAAACCAAACTCACTGCCATCAAGCCGGCTCCTACTCATAGCGACCCCCATTGGGTTTCCAAGGCAGTAAACCTTTAAGGAAGTAGATTGCCCCATCTTCTTGCCATAGAGTGGCTGGTGGGTTTGAACCTCCGATTTACTGATTAACAGTCAAATGCCGTAGGCACTATGCCACCAGAGATCCTTACAAAATGAAAATACATGAATTAAAAAAAAAAAAATAAAAACACTGACATTTGAATTTCAGATAAGTAAACAAAAAAAATGTTTTTGATGTAATTTAAAATAATACTGGTGAAATCCCTGAGACTATGGCCCCTAATCACATTTTGGTCCTGGAACTGGACTGACTCCTGTGGTTCAACTCTCAGCCAAACAATAGAGAGGCCTGGGAGCTGAAAAGGAGCTCTGATAGCATAGTGCCTAAGGCACTTGACTGATAGCCAGAAGGCTGAGGGTTCAAATTCACCAGCCACTCCTCAGAAGGAAGGTTGGGCAATCTACTTTCCTAGTTGAAACTGAGTAAAGTCAAAACCCCCACCCTGGTTAAGGTGGATAATTAGAACAGATAGGACCCCGGTTGGAAATAAATAAGTAAATGTAATTACCTTCAACTATTTCCCCACCCTGGTTAAAACTAATAGGACCCTGGTTGGAGACAGATGAGTAAACACAATAAGCTCAGTTCCTTAAGAACCGAATGGAACAAAAAACATTCTTTCCTTCTATTTCCCTAGGCATAGGTGATAAACGCTTCAATATGTCTTAGAAAACAACTTGAAAATTAACTCTGGCCCATAGACATGCGCAGTGGGACGGAGAAGAAGGAACAAAGTTACTGGGAACTAACACTCTCCCCTCTGCCTAAGCCCCAGATGAGCTGATGATAGGAAGCTGGTGTGACTCATCTGGTATGCAAGTGCACTGGATCAAAACACTACTGTCCTTTTAAACCAAGGCGAAGGAAATTTCAGCTAATCATCAACTATCTCGCACCCAAATTCCTGAAATTTTTATGAATATGCATAACCCTTTCTTCTGAAATCTACAAAACTGTAATTTGATGGAGTTTCGGGTGGGGAGTCAGATCTGGGTACAGGTACCCCTGCCTCCTTGCATTGCCGCTTTGCAATAAATAACTTTCTCTCCTCTTAATCACTCAGTGTGTAAACTGTTTTGGCCTGACTGTGCACTAGGCAGGGACCCTCGTTTGGTCCTATTTCATAGTGATACCACCTTGGAAACCCAAGGAGGGGTCGCTATGAGTCAGATCCAACTCCACAGCAGTGAGTTTGCTTTGGTTTTGCTTAATAGTGAAGCATCAGAGAATAAAGCTAAAGAAGCCTTGAGGATTCAAACAATAATTTGTGATTGCTTTCACTGTGGCAACACTACCAGATGGGACTTTTACGGCCCAAAGCCCATTGCTTTGGGCTAAGGTGATGCTGTTCCCTGATGCTGTTCCTTTTTCATGTTCGGCTGTAGGTTTTAAGGCATTCAGAGGGTGGATAGAAACCCTGGAAGGTAGGAATGAGAGTTAAACCCATTGATGAACCCCTAGGGAGCCTCAGAAACTCAGTGGGGGTCGCTATGAGACAGAAACAACTAGGTGGCAGTGGGTTTGGTTTTCAGTTTTAAGGAGCTCTGGTGGCACAGTGGTACAGTGGTTAAGGCATTTGGCTCATAATCAAAAGGTTGTGAAGCTGCTGCATGGAAGAAAGATGAAGCAGTCTGCTTCTGTAAAGATTTACAGCCTTGGAAATGCTATGGGATTTCTATGACCTATAGGATCACTATGAGTGGGAATGGCCATGGGTTTGGTTTTTTTTTTCCCCCATCCTAATTTTATTTTATA
>NW_006921947.1:3026648-3028401 GCF_000298275.1 Orycteropus afer afer
TATATATATATATATATATATATATATATATATATATCTTACCTTTAATGAGCTCCCATCTGCAAAAGGCCACGTGAATAATATAAAGACTATTAAATATTATCCCTGTCTTTAAAAAGCTTTTTAATCCTTCCTAACTTTTTGGATACAAAGATCCACTCTTCTCAAGAGCTTCTTTGTGTGTTTCAAGTGCAGAATAGGCTGGCCTTTATAAATAGATACCCACAAAGGCACACTGTTGTTGAGTCCCTGGGGGAGGTGGGGAGGTCTAGGAGTTTGCAGACTGTATCAGTTGGTTCCAACCAAGCCTGCAAACACTGAGCATCAATCAGGCGCCAACCTCTGACCTAACCACCGAGCAAAAAACAAAGTAACTGAACTATGATTCCGTTGCACAAGCCTCCATTTGTATTCAGCAAAATCTTAAGCAAAGGTCTCCAGTTCAGGCTATTTTCTAAAAAGCCAAAGACAGTGTAGCAGCTGGGTTAAGATGTACATCTGGGGATAATTCTAATCGTAGTTTTCTGCTAAATACATGACCTCTGGGTAGCCATTAGAGATTTTCTTAGTAACCACTAAAATAAGAATAAAATTCTTAGATGCTTTATGTTCTGATTAATAAAATATGAGGGCAATCAATACCAGCTGTAGAATACAGTGACCTATAAATATGCAATCACCTTCACTTGAAATTCAGCTCTTTGCAGATTCACATGTAAATTAGCTCTTCACACCATTTTGGAGGGGGAAGGCTACCTTGTGCAAGGGCAAATCTGGCATGAGCTTTACAAACCCCAAGGAACCAAGTTGGGCATGTGGGCATATGTAAATATCTATGATAAAAACTAGGAAGTGGTATGTGCCATAGAGAAATACCAAAAAAAAAAAAAAAAAAAACCCAAATCCTGGGAGTTCAGAGGGAAAGAGTATTTCTGGCAGCTCTCATTTAACTGGAAAAATAAGCAGTGTGTCCATGCAGCTATTGGAGGCAAGAGCATTCCAAGAACCACATGAACAACGAATGGACATGGCTGTATTCCAATAAAACTTTATTTACCAAAACAGGCCTATGGGCCGTTGCTTACCAACCTTCTTTTTAAAGCAGGCTCAATGATAAAATGGTAGAGTATGTTCTGATATGTTTCACTTCGTATATATTTTGCAAATAGAAATTAATGAAATGCCTTTCTAGAGTTGAAACATCCTAGTAATTCATATATGCATGTCATCTAGCTGAGTGAACAGTGTGTCTAGGGAACTTCCCACCACCATGCCTTAGACATAGATTTATGAGCTGTGCTGTCTTGTTAGTAGATTCCCCGGCCTTGTGGCTTAGATAACCAAGGACACTTGTTGGGTTTGTTTGAACTTCTTGGGGCTTCTCATGTATTTTTATTTTATTTAATTTTTAGCCCACCTTCCGGCACCATTAGTATGACAGCTGGTCATTGTACAGGGAGGTGTCATGTCCTCAGGTGGTGCAAAAGGTTAATGTACTTGGCTGCTGACTGAATGGTTGGAGGTTCATGTCCACCCAGAGGCACTTCAGAAGAAAGCCCTGGTGATCTACTTTCAAAAACTCAGCCACTGAGAACCCTATGGAGCAAAGTTCTATTTGGACACGCATGGGGTCCCCATGAGTCAGAACTGACTTAACAACAACCGGTCACTGTGTGTGTATCTATCTATCTATCTATCTATATGTATGTATGTATATGTATATATGTATATGTATATATATATATATGTTGTT
>NW_006921947.1:3028906-3035077 GCF_000298275.1 Orycteropus afer afer
TAGTGTAATTATTTATCTATCTGTGCAAGATCCTATGAAAGCAGCAAAATATTTTGCTCACTTTTGTTTTTAATTGTGATATGGGTGAAAGTTCACAGAGCAAATTCATTTTCTATACATATTTTGTCTCATGACATTGACTGCAATCCCCACAATGTAACAGCTCTCTTCCCACTTCCTCCCTGTAGTTACCTCTTCCCTAAGTCTTCTTTCCTATGCAGTCCTGTCCCCTGAGCTATCTCCCTGTGCAAACACTGCCCTTCTGTTCTCCCACGAATGATCGCTCTGAGGAGTTATCTACTCGAGGTAAGTGCTCACCGTATATGCCTGACTGTTGTTTGGCTGGAAGTCATGGGACTGAGTTCAGTTCTAAACCTGAAAGGTAACTAGGGACCAGAGTCTCAGGGGTCTCATCAGGCTCTGTCAGCCCAGTGAGCCTGGTCTCCTTTATGGGGCACCAATTTTTAAGTTCTTTGCTTTGCTGCTAACATTGCAAGTCATTTATTGTGCTGCTCTGGTCAAGACCAACCATCCGTGGGAGCAGTCTGGAGGGGAAAGCGAAGGCAAAGGGCAGTTGTGCAACAGAGAGAATCACGTGGCCCAAGAGTTGAGTTGTGACCAGACTGAGAGTTTAAGCAAGTGCAGAAATGTTGATCTGGATATGGCCAGAAGAGACATTAGCTGTCAAAGACATTGGGGCTTCAGTGGGCTCTCCTCCATCACACAGTAGGGAACCTGTCAAGTTTCATTGAATCTCAAAGGACAAGGTGAGTCTCAGCGTATTCTTGGGTCACATTTCCATCATCTGGTTTAGAGCCTTAAACTTCCGAGAGATCAGTTTCCTAAAACTGTGGCACCTCTCTCCTCACACCTTGGACTTCTAAATTCTTTTCTCCTAAAACCTCCCCACCACCACCACCTTTTTTTGTTTTGCTTTAGCCTCAAATTGAGTGGAAGCATATGAAATAACATGCAAGAGTTTGTGGCCTGAATATTGGTGTTTATTTTCTTTAAATACACTTAAATATGAAACATCAAACAGTAGTTCAGGAAACTCAGAAGCTATAAGTTGGGGAGTAATCAGAAAGTCAGTGCTGGTCTTATAAATCGGATTACGTGTAAGAGAGAATCATAATAATTCATGAGAGTTGCAGTTAGCAAAGGACTCAGAGGCTGTGCAGATGTCTTTACGTGATCTATCGATCACATGACACCTGTCACCCCACGATGATCAGACCTTTTTCATTCACTGAAAACAGTGACACAGTGGCTCTGGTCTCCATTCCGTGGTGTGCGAATGGACACATTTCAGTTAGAAGACATCTGTCCCGAGCCAGGGAATCCTTCGCAGGTGGTTAATGGAAGGTTGCCCTGGATTCACCCTGGTACTATGCAAAGTGGTTTTTTTTTTTTTTTTTTTCCCTAAGACCTGGAAGAAACAGTGATGGCAACTTGGCAAAGCAGCATGCTGTTTACAAGAGCAGAAGTGGGGAACTAGAGAGCAAAAGCTGAATCAAGGCTGTTCGCAGCTTCGGAGCCCATGGCAGCTGTTTTCTCCTTTGGAGAGCAGTGCTTTGCACACACTGGTTTTCCATTTGCACATGTTCTGGCATGAAAGGGACATTTGTCCTCTCAGCTGTTGCAAAAGGAAATAAACACAAGATTTCAGAATCAAGATTTGAATTCAAAGGCATTAAAAAAAAAACTGTTCTAAAAGTTTTTGAAGGAAGAATTCTTATTATGTATTTAAAAGTGGAAAATTCCAAATAGTCATCTCACATGAATTCAAAATTTCTTACATCCCAATCCATAACCTCCGAGTGTTCTATTCCTCAATAACCTTTTCACTATGCAAATCCGGTGACATCCTTGTCAGCAAAGTAAAAATACATACATATACATATACATATTCATATACATATACATATACGTACACGCACAGTGAGAGAGACAGAAACAAAGTGTTTGCTGACCTGAAGCCCCCCCCTCCCAAAAAACAGAATTGTTTAAAATTCATCAGCTTAGTTTTTACTTCAGAGCTAGGAATCGGCAAGCAAAACCAGAGTTGCTGGCGAGTCAACTGGACTCATGACAACCCCATGTGTGCTCCATGGGGTTTTCAATGGCTGATTTTTCAGAAGCAAATTGCCAGCCATTTCTTCCCAAGCACCTCCAGGTTGGCTTAAACCTCCAACTTTTCAGTTAGCAGCCACTTCACCACTTGGACCACCCAAGGACTCCAAACCAAGTAACAGGCAAGCTTTTTTTGCTGTCACCATTAATCATCACTCTGTACACTCTTGTTTACTGCTCGGTTTGCCAAATCTCTGTCTGACTATCAAAAAAGTTATTTGGGCGCTAAGAAAGGATGGACTTCATTAGGAATCCCACCGTTTGGATGGTATTTACATTCAGTGCCGATGGGTGGTGTCAAGGCGAGAGTGGAAAAGCCATCCCTCTACAGGTGTCCGGGTGAAATATCTTCTGCTTCTGGCAGCAGCTCTCCAGGCTTTCTCGGCACTCAAAGCAGCTGCAGTTTTCTGGATGCTGGATGAGATCTCGGGGACACGGCGCTTTACAGACACACTCGCAACGGTCTTCATCAAACTTCATGTGTGGCCCACAGAGTGCCAGCTCCCGGAGGTGAGAGTGGTCTACACAGAAATAGAGAGAGATTGCTGGGGCAGCTGCAGCCTGGGTGATGTGGCCACTGAGTGTGATCGCGTATTTGACATTGTCCTAAAATAGCCTGCATTCCCCTTATCTCTTTTCCTAAAGATTTGTGCCCCTCACCTCTTCACAGGGGGAGAGAGGTTCACTTCAGAGTTCACAATACAAATGCAGAACTTGTGCGGGTTCTGGAGTTTGTGATGAAAAACACTTTTTGATAACATTTCCAGAGATTTTTAGGTCGGTAACTTGCTAAAATTGCAAAATTCTACCTCCAGCTATTCCACGGAAGAAGAGGCGGTCTGCTTCCATAAAGATTTACAGCCTTGGAAACCCAAAGGAGGTTACTATGAGTCAGAATCGACTTGATGGCAGTGAATTTGGTTTTTGGTTGGAAGGGCCATGTAAGAAGAAGCTCTGGTGGTGTACTGGTTAAGGCATTTGGCTGCTAACTAAAAGGCTGGTGGTTTAAATTCACCAGCAACTCCGTGGAAGAAAGGCAGTCTGCTTCCGTAAACATTTACAACCTTGGAAACCCAAAGGAGGTCACTATGAGTCGAAACCTACTCAGTGGCATCTAACAACAACAAGGGTGATATGAGTCGGAATCCACTCAGTGCCAATGGGTTTGGTTGGGATGGGCCCTGAGTCTAGCCCTCCTCATTTTCAACCAGTTGCTGTGAAGTCGATTCTGATTCATGGTGACCCCATGTGTGTCAGAGTCGAACTGCGCTCCATAGGGTTATCAATGGCTGATTTTTAAAAAGTAGACCATCAGACCTTGCTTCCAAGACACCTCTGGGTGGACTCAAACACCCACTCTTTCAGTTAGCAGGACACAAGCATGTTAACCTTTTGCACCTCCAAGGAATTCTGAAGGGACAATTCCTACCATCACCCACTGCCATTGAGTCAATTCCAACTCATAAAGACCCCATAGGACAGAGTAGGACTGCCCTATAGGGTTTCCAAGGCTGTAATCTTTACAGTAGCAGCCTGCCACATCTTCCATGGAGCGGCTGGTAGGTATGGACTACTTACTGACCTTCCAGTTAGCAGCTGAATGCTTCACCACTACCACCAGGGCTCCATTGTCAAGTTCAATTTATGGATTTAATTCTGGGGAATATGATCATGTTCAAAGCTCTGACAAAACCAAAACCAAATCCACTGCCATTGGGTGGATTCTGACTCACAGTGCCACAGGAAGACAGAATAAAACTGCCCCCAGATGGTTTCCAAGGCTGTAAATCCTTACGGAAGCAAGTTGGCTGACTTTTTTGTTAGCAGCCATATGTCTTAACTATTGTGCCACTGAAAAAAAAAAAAAAAATTCACTGCCATGGAGTCGGTTTCCGAGATAGTAAATGTTTAGGAAAGTAGATTGCCTGGTCTTTAAAGGTTAAGTAGTTCTTAAAAGAGATGTTTTGATCACTAGATGGCAGCAGAGATTCACACAAAACACTTCAGGCGTGCCCAACTCCTTTCTTGGACAAACTGGTTTAAGGAAACAGTCCCAATGCAGTTCAGCAAGGTCATTGGCAAGAGCTGTCCTCACATCAGTCTGGGCAAGTTAAAAGGACACGGAAAGGATGCAGGGGAGCTGGGTGGGTCAGCAACTAGCTCAGGGTGATAACCCTGAAAAAAAATATATGGATTTCCATCCCTAGGGAAGTTAATGATGGGGTGTCAATGTCCTGTCCGCCACCTTCTTCCTTTTATTACTTTTATCAGTAAATTGATGGAACTTTTTAAAGTAACTTTTTGAAATTTAGGACTCTCTTGCGGAAGGGAGGGAGGTATCGAATACTTTAAAATATAGAATGGGGACCTCCCAGTTTTTTCTTTTCTTTTTAAAATCATTTAGAGCCATGACCTGGATCTAACAAGATGAAATTCAATTGGACTGGGGTTCATGAGCCCAAATGCGCAGTCATGACAGAGGAGGGAGGCATAGAAAAAAGGCAGGTGGCTCTACAGCCATGTGCACAGAAAAAATGCTCAGTGAACAGGATTATGGGAGATGAAGTGATGGTGATGCAGGCTTCCCCCACCTCTACGTCCATCTTTGCTACAGCTTCCAAAAATGTTCTTAGCTTCCTCTCATGCCCCTTGCCAACCCATCCCCTTGTACACGGCCATTGGGCTAATGTCACCATAATTCTCATAGGTGGTGTCACTTTCCTGCTTGAACCAGTTCAGTGATTTCCCTTGGCCTTTAGCGTCACATTCAGGCTCCAGACCAAGGCTCACAAGGTCCTTCTGCTGGGTCCCTGGAGACCTCCAGCTTCCTTGCTTGCATGTCCCCAGACTCTCCCATGTGTCCCCTCAGTGCTGCACTTCCTCAGTAGCCAGGACATTCGATGTCCTCTCACCTCCAGCCCTGAGCACACATTTTCCCACGCTCGGAGCAATCTTCCCACCCTCAACACGTGTGTTCTGGCGGAGTCCCTCTGCAGGAATTCTTGCCAACCGGAAGAAACTGTGTAACTCCACAGAGTGCCCTTTTGCCTCTGAAGGGCAGTCCTGGTTTCAGCTCCCTCTAGAATTGGCTGAGGCCTCTTTTTGTACCGCATCTCAGTTCGCCGGCTCCCTCTGCCCAGGCCTATCTCCTTCACACAAGATTGTTCCTGGTCCAATCTTTTGTCTTAGAGGCTGGGTGCTGGGAAACCACAACTAGAACAGTCTTTATGGTCTATGTAGATTGTCTCCCACAATGACGTTCTCACAGTAAAGGCAGTCCCCAACATATCCGAGTTATGATGAATAGCATTTATAACTCAAAAAGTCAAACTCACTGCCATCGAGTTGATTCCAACTCATAGTAGCCCCCACTGGGTTTCTGAGGCTGTAAATCTTTACAGAAGCAGACTGCCTCATCTTTCTTCTATGGAGCAGCTGGTGGGTTTGAACCACTGACCCTTTGGTTAGCAACCAAATGCCTTAACCACTACACCACCAAAGCACTTACAATAGTTTGGAGGTTTTTTTTTTGTACATCTTATCATTAGTAATATGTATTTCATACAATGTTAAAATATATCTGTAAGGTTAGATGTAATGTTTCCAACCCCTCAAGACAGAGATTGGATTTATAAAGATACTGGTAATAAAAGGCAATAATAATGAAAACTTAAAAAAAAAATTGACTTATATCAGAAGCAACTTACGACGGAGTCATCAGGATGGAACCCCGTTGTAAGTTGGTGATTACCTATATTAAAATGAGTTACACGGAGAAAGAATTAGATTGGTTTCACATGCCTCTATAGGTGAACAGACCATTCTCTGACTCGCTCACTTGGGACACATCATCAGGGGCTATCAGTCACTGGAGGAGGACATTATGTTAGGTGAAGTCGAGGCCTAAAGAGAGCGAGGAAGACCTGCAGTGTGATGGCCTGGCACAATAGCCACAAAGACGGGCCTGACCATGCTGGTGACAAAGCATCGTGCAGGCCCAGGCAACATTTTGTTCTGTTGTACATCAAGTTCCCATGG
>NW_006921947.1:3035902-3039460 GCF_000298275.1 Orycteropus afer afer
GTGCCGCTTAGGTTCAATACCATTTACTAGCAACAAGAGTGCACAGAGTCACTGGGTTGCCTCGGTAGATGGTGAGTTATTCCAGCACAGGGTGGCTGAACACTTGAAGTAGAGGATACTCAAGATCTGCACGGACATGGAAATGACACGACTTTTTTCTTTTATTAAATGCCGGTGAGTCGACTCTGACTCACACTGACCCCATGTGTGGCAGAGTGGAAGTGTGCTCCATAGGGTTTCCAAGGCTGTAATCTTTATGGAAGCAGACTGCCACAAGCAGCTGGTGGGTTTGAACCCCCAACCTTGCAGTTAGCAGCCAGGCGCTTAACCACTGCACCACTGGGGCTTACCCTCATACTACATCTCAATCCAGACTCGTGATGGTTCAGAAAATTCAATAGCCAGATATGTCCAGTGACTGCTGTGTGGGACAGCCAACCCCTAGAACATTAGTTCAGGTTTTACCTATAGGGGTTGTGTTAGCTTACACTGAGTCCGTTCCGACTAATGGAGACTTTACGTGCAACAGAACGAAATGTTGCCTGCTCCTGCATGATGCCCACAAGTCCATCACTGCTAGGAGATCACCAGGCCTTTCTTCCCAGGTGACTCTAGGTAGACTCGAACTTCCAGCCTTTCAGTTAGCAGCTTTGCACCAAACAGGGCCCCCACGTGGACTTGAAGATGCTCTCAATGCCTGAGCTGCACTTCCAGGGACAGTTAGAGGGAAGCTGAGAGACAGAAGCAGAGGAAATAGATTGCTTACTAATAATTTCTGGGACAGACCTTTCACAGTTTCATCATCAAGCTTCTTGCTTGTCATTCCTAACCCATTGCCATCAAGTTGATTCTGACTCAGCAGCCCTATAGGACAGAGTAAAACTGTCCCCAACGGTTTGCAAGGCTGTCAGTCTTTACTGAACCAAAGCCCAAACTAAACCCACTGCCGTGGAATCAATTCTGACTCACAGCGCCCCCAGAGGACAGAGTAGAACTGCCCCATAGGGTTCCCAAGGCTTCCAAGATGAAGCACACTACCTCTTTCTCCTGTAGAGCAGCTGGTGGGTTTGAACCACCAACATTTTGGTTAGCAGTCAAAGGCTTTAACCACTGTACCACCAGAGCTCCTCTGTCACTCAGAAAAAACTCATTGTCATTCATAGCTTTTATAAAAAAGCAAGGTTCAAAACAGATGATTCCTTGTGAATTTTTTCAGGGGAACCATGTCAAGTTCTTTGGGGAATGAATGAAAAATGCATTCGTTTTCCACCAAATGTTCATCACCAACAATCGTAGCATTCTGGGTTATGAACAATGATGATGGCCCAGCTCACTCGGTTCCCAACTCCTCTAGTCATGTTTTGCTTTGACTTTGCCCTACTTTCAGAAGGAGTTTTCTCTTATTCCCCATTGTGTTTTCCAACTATTGGTGTGTTTTTGCAGGACACCATTGAAAGAACCCAAACAGTGCAAAATTGCTTTATGTTCTGTGATACTTTTATTTGAATAGCGTAGTAAACTGTGGGTGACCAGTGTTCAGTGCTGAAGTGGCTTTCATTAAAGATTGCCTTTCAAATCCCACATTTTTGGATGCTCTCATCTTTTTGGAGGAGCCTTGGTGGCACAATGGTTAAGCACTTGACTGCTAACCGAAATGTCGGTGGTTCAAACCTACCAGCCCCTCATGAGAGAAAGACCCAGCAATCTGCTTCCATAAAGATTACAAAGAAACCCTACAGAGCAGTCCTACTCTGCCATATAGGGTAGCTGTGACTCAGAGTCAACTCAGTGGCACACGACAACCACAATACATCTCTTGGGGCTTTTCTGTAAGATTATAAAGTAGAGGGATGCATTGGTGGGCTTACAATGTCACTAATAGCAGAGTAGGCTCCAGAATCTGACTGCTTCTGTCACTCCTTGCTGCATGCCCTTCAGCAAATTACTAGACAAGTTGGTGTGTCCATTTTGTAACGGTAAAAAAGGGAATAATAATAGGGGAGTTGAGAGGATGATATGAGTTACTCCACAGAAAAGTCTTATCTTCCAGCATTGCCTGTAACAAGCATGTTCGTTGTTAATGTTGTTATTACTAGTATTATGGGACTACTGCTGTCATTACCTTCCATTCCTCCGAGGGGACTCTCCTCCCGTAAAACACATTTACATTTGTTGCTATCCCACAGCATGTCGATAGGACAGAATTTCTTGGAATGGGGACATCTAGGAAAAGGAAACAATGAACCAGATTTCAAAGCTTTCCAGGGTAATATATCTTGGTGGAAAATGAATGCGTTTTTGAAATGTTAACTGACACTTATGAACTGCCTGTACAGTCATGGATGGCAATTCGGCAATCACGAATCATCTGTTTGGAAATCTTTGGCAACTAAACTGTAATTTGCGAAAGTTATAACCTTTTTCGCAAGACATGTTAAGAGACTATGCAAATTATAGTTGTCAACAGACTTTATTTACCAAAAGTAAATATGGTTGGTTTGTAGCACCTAAGCATTATCTTCTTTGAAATGGAGATAAGAGCTTTTGTGCTTAAGAGAGGCAGTGTGCCTTCCAGGCTCAATGTTACAGAACCATTTACTGTCAACTCTGACTCACAGCGACCCCATGTGTATCCACTGCCGTCAAGTTGGATCCGACTCATAGTGACCCCTCCTTGGGTTTCTGAGGCTATATCTCTATGGAAGTAGATTGCCCAACCTTCCTTCTGAGGAGTGGCTAGTGGGTTTGAACCTCCAGTCTTCTGGTTAGTGGTCAAGTGCCTTAGGCACTGCTCCATTGACTTTGCAATGGCTGATTTCTGCAAGTAGATGGCTAAGCCTTTCTTGGGAGGTTCCTCTAGGTGGACTCCAACCACCAACCACCTTTCAGTTAGCAGCCCACTGCGTTAACCACCCAGGGATCCCAGGCTCCATGTTGTTAAGCATACCAGTTCACCCTTCTACTTGCTAATCTCACAAAACTGCTCATGGATTCACTTTTGCAAAATGCAAGTAACCAATTTAGTTACTTTATGTTCTTATTCAGTGTTTGTAATGTGCCCTCAATTTGCTCCTCCATATTAAATTTTTTTTTTCCTTCCAAATCAATGATCCTTATCTTCAGTTTCAGAGTACTTCAGGGTGTCATAATTTGTCTTATGAGGAATCATAGAATACTCTCAAGAAAAATTCAAAGTCAAATTAATTTTAAGTCATTTTAATTCAAAGCGAAAGTTTTCCATTTGGTCATCTTACGAGAGAATGTCAGAAACTGAGATTTCTACCCCTCCCCCAATATTCCTGGGATCCCTCATCCCCCCAGTTTCAGGATTTGAACATTTAAGCAGCTTGAGATGAGTTTCATTTATACAATGTTCTGGTTATCTAGTGCCACTCTGACAAGAATATATAACCCAAATGGGATGGCCTTAACAAACAGGAGTTTATTCTTACTATTTGGAGACTTTAAGTCCAAGTTCAAAGTGCCAGGCTCTAGGGGCTGGGTGAAAGCCCCTCAACCTTGGGGTCCAGCTCTGCCTCCTGTTCCCGGCCCACTGGA
>NW_006921947.1:3039720-3047292 GCF_000298275.1 Orycteropus afer afer
GTCATCATGGGGAATAACTACCACCAGCTGCCCAGCCACTCAACCAGGCCCAGCCAAGTTGACACACAAACATAACCACCACATGTGGGTTCTGGAAAAGGGGACATTTGCCAAACTTGAGACTGGAGCACGTTTTTACAACTGCATTGAAACTCGCTGCCACCGAGTTGAGTCTGATGCATGGCAAGCCCATGTGTTACAGAGTGGTATTGGTCCATAGGGTTTTCTTGGCCGTAATCTATATGGAGGCAGATTGCCAGGCCTTTTTTCCATGGCACTGCTGGGTGAGTCTGAACTGCCAACCTTAAGGTTAGTAGCCACAAACCTTTTGCACTGCCCAGGGACTCCACAACTGCATTACACTCTACGAATGAAGAACAAAGGGGTTCACAAGGAGACATGCTGAGCGTTTTTCAGTCCTACTGCAATATACAACTAGCTCTTAATAAAAAATATATTTGCCAAACAGTAATTACCAGTAAATCTGGGTTAGCAGCTAAAAGATGAAGAACTTGACACAAAAGCAATGACTACAATTGACAGTTCTGGCAAAAGCAAGAACGAGTAAAATCGAGTACAAGAATTGCTTACCGATCTTCTTCAGAGAGCTGGATGGACCTTCTGATAATTGAATACGGATGGCGGGGAGCCGTTGACAAGCACTTACAGCCTGTGTGGTTGGCCACTTTGACGGGCACTAATTCAGGTACTGATGTCAAAGGTACTGATATCTCGAAGAGCTATAGCAGAAAAGATGACCATGAATACATCTGTAGTTCTAAAAAGCAGTTTCGACAGTCCGCATGATTTCTTTGCCCTTTAAGGTAGTGACTCCAGCAAAGTTGGCCAGTAAGAGTAGAACCAATAATGATAAGGAGTGGCATGCTGCAAAGTAGCTGGGAGTCAGGAGGACAGGGCTTTGTCAACTTGACCAAGTGATTAAGTTTGGTCAAGTCTGTTCACTTTTCAGTCTCTCTCAAAAACAAACAAACTAACTACAATCATGTTCATTCTGACTCATAGCGACCCCATTGGGTTTCAGTCTGTCTAGTACTCTATTAATCCATTTAGCCCTTAGGACAACATTATGGGGTGGCTGTTTCATCATCCTCATCCTTACAGGTGAAGAAACAGACATGCAGAGTGGTTATGCAATTTGCCTAAAGTCACGTAACTATTGATCAGGAAAGTGGGGATTTGAACTCAGGAAGTCTACTCTAAAGCCAGAGGGAAAGCCGTCAATGCTTTTTGAAATGAAATCGATGCAACCAGGAAAAGCAAGGTGGGACCTTGGCCAGCAGGATTTAGAGAATGCCCAGTGTTTTGCTTCCAGAATGCTTCTATGATGTATAGGAATCTGAACTTGATTTTAATGCATTGTCTATTTAATCAGCATTCCATGTAATTCTTAGTACATGGTAGATTCATTTATTCACTTTGTTTCTAGGAGATAATTCATCAGATAGTCCACAACTTTGGGGTGAGAGGTAGTTTTTGGTTTTTTTAGAAACCACTATTACGATGTTCAAACATGCATATTTGAAAAGCAACGCTGCTGTACACTTACACTAAAGTACATTCTTTAAAATTCATCATTTGTTGAGTGGAGCAGTCAAAATAAAGTACTCAACTATTTAATAAGTGGAAACAATCCATTAAAACTGTGTTTATTCTGATCTTTCCATATGTCATAGAGCTTCCATGAGTCTACGTAAGAGACCATTTTTAGAGTGTTTACTTTGCATGAACTTCACCTTCTTGTGCAATTTTCCAGCTATACTCCAGGGAACAACAGGGTCACGAGCTAAAGCCCCTTCCATTAGGCAAGCTTTGTTTCTAAAAACAGTTGAGGCTTAGTCATACTTGTGTCTTTTTTTTCCCCAAAATTGTCAAACAGTAGAGGTCAGAATTTTCACAAGTTCCAAGATTCTGTAAAATTATTTAGACAAAGAAACTCTCCAGTTTGAGGGATATTTTGGGTGGTGGGGAGGGAACACATGGAAGGGTAGTTAACCTGTTAGAGAGGCAGCGTCTGAGATAATTACCCACTGCAGACATATTCAGTGCCTGTGGGATGCTATGGTGCTTTCTCTTCACAGTCATGAGGAGAACAGACTGCATAGGCAAATGGGACAATTAAATGAATATATCAACATACACGAGGAATTTGCAACATATAACCAAAGGGATGGAGTTTGACTTGCAAATTTCTAGTATCATTTTCCTAAGTTTGTTATTATTGCTCTCATATGAAGACTTATTGTGTTTCAAGCCAATATTGTCATGATAGAAAGAAAAACTATTGAGCAATGGCAAAGGGGGTTTTAGAAGATGGAGAAAGAGGAATTGTTTCTTCCATGGGGACTGCAGAATGATTTTCAAAGGTTTTTGCTGTTGGATGTTCTCCATTTGTCCCTCCAGAGACACCGTCCTCTTGCTTCCTTTTTCTACCTGGCTCTGTGGCCCCAGAGGCCGGCCTCTACCTATAGTCCTCTTGCCTTCCCCAGTCCCTACTTCACCTCTCTGCTAAGCTAACTGGCTTATTTTGGCCGATGGCATGATGAGCGCTCCTCCAGTCCAGCAGCCCTTTCTCCATTTCTGTCTGGGTGTCCATAACTGCTCCCTCCACTTGCCTCTGCAGTCTAAGGGTGGGATTGCTAGCCCTGTTCCTCGCCATCCCTGCACCATTCCCCTAACTCTGTCCACACTCTTCATTAAATTCTTCTCCATCTCTGCAACTGAGCAATGCAGACTCTAATGGACACACCAGACAGTGCAGCTCACTTCATCCCTTTTAACATCCTGTTTCAGTACCTTCCATATGATTGTTTCAATTCTTGACAGTGTAGCATGAGAGAGACAGTAACTAAGAAGAGTTTAGGCTCTGGAGCCCCATGGGCCTGGGTTTGAATCCCAGCTCTGCCTGTCCCTAGACGTGTGACTTTGGACAGGTTACCTCTCTGAGCCTCAGTTTCATCATCTCTAAAGGGGCATAATAAAATATCTTTGCAGCCTTATTTCAGGGATTAAAGGAGATAACACACAGAAAGCATTAAGCACATTGCTTGGCAACAAGGTTAAGTGTGGCTACCAACACCGTTATTGTCACCCGGGCTTGGGGGCAGGCCCACTTGCTGATGTCCTCGCACCTGCTTGGAAATGTACGAGGTACTGGTGTTGACACAGACCAGGCTCTCTTCGTTGCAGCAGCCGCCACACCGGAACACGTTCACGCAGGGAGGCTTGAAGAACGTGTCGGTGGTCTGTCCCAGCTCTCGGGCCACCTCCACGCACGTCTCTCTAGGGATGCACTGGGTTCTTTGCCACTCCTCGTCTATAACTGCAGAGAGGAAGCACATCGGGGCGCCCCATGCCCATGTGGGCTGGGGTTATGCTGAACACGACCATTTTCATATTTCTAACCAAAACCAAACGAAACTCACTGCCATCGAGTCATTTCCGACTCATGGCAACCTCTCTGGGTTTCTGAGGCAGTATCTCTACGGAAGTAGATTGCCCGATCTTCCTTTCCTGGAGTGGCTGGTGGGTTTGAATTGTGAGCCTTCTGGTTAGCAGTCAAATGCCTTAGGCACTATGCCACCAGAGCTCCTCCCTAGTGCTTCCTTATTTCATTGGATGGAGTTCTTAGTCACTCTAACTGAAGACTGTTTTCAGGAAAATTAAAACCCAGATCTGTGTTCCTTCCCATTTCTACTATACTTCTATACCAAACCAAAACCAAACCCACGTCTCTCAAGTTGATTGCGACTCATTGCAATCCTATAGGATGGAGCAAAACTGCCCCCTAGGGTTTCCAAGGCTGTCAATCTTTACGGAAGCAGACTGCCTCATCTTTCTCCTGCAGAGCACCTGGTGGGTTGGAACCACTGACATTTTGATTAGCAGTTGGATGCTTTAACGACTGCATCATCAGAGGTCCTTATACTCATAGAATATAATCATGTTATTTTTCTTTGTAGTGTATAAAACCACTGGATACATCTAGAAAAGCTGGCTAATAAAGCAGTAACAGAGAAATAACATATAAATGCTATTTATTAAGCAATTTATAGGATACAGCTCAATGGAATTGTGTCTATCCACCAAGGTATGGGTAGATTTTTTTAGCACCATCAAGAAAAATATTTCTGTTGGTTTCTTAAGTAGCTATACTTGTGGCCATCGAGTTGATTCTGACTCATAGTGACCCAAAAGGCCAGAGCAGAACTGCCCCCTAGGGTTTCCAAGGCATGTAATCTTTACAGAAGCACACTGCCACATCCTTCTCCTGTGCAGCAGTCAGTGGGTTCAAACCACCAACCTTTCAGTTAGCAGCTGAGTGCTTAACTACAGTGCTACCAGGGCTCCATTAAGTAACTATAGTAGGATTAAAACCTGGCAAAAACACACAAATGGAAAGTTAAAAGAAATTAATCTTCCTATAAGTCAGAGCTCCTTATCTGTAAATGCCCAATACCCAACTTTAACTATGATGATGAAATAAGTCTGTTAATTTTGATGACACAATATTCTGGTCAGTCTGGCTAATCTGAGGGAACAATAAAAAGAAAAAAAGCATCTGGGAATAAAAAGAAAATTACATACATGCTTTTAAAACAGTATTTGTTTTTCTCACATCTTATTTTTTAAATTAGACTGTGACACTTTGATACTTAATATTATATAGGCCTTTCTGCAGATATTTTGGGAAAAGATCCAATGATATGATATACCCAGTGTTTAAAGGCTTTCTTTCAGCTTGCCATGGAACTGTAGTTTATTATATATTGGAAGGGTTGTGTGTGAAAAGTGTCTTGTGGTAGGCCACTTCTAAACTGATTCCCAAAGATCCCTTCCTCCTAGCAGTCACTCCCTAGAGTAAACTTATGCTCGTGAGTGGGTGCTGGGCTTAGTGACTTATTTCTATGAACCAAATACAGCAACAAGTGATGGGATATCACTTCCATGATTTAATACAAAAGACTGACTTCCATCTTCCTAGCAGTCTCTCTCTTCTCTTACTGGCACCTCACACTCTCTCTTATCATCTGGGTTTGTGTGCTTTGATGGAGCTAGCTACCATGTTGGAAGGGCCCATGTAGCAAAAACTGAGGGCAGCCTTTGGCCAACAGCCAGCCAGGAACCAACACCTTCAATCCAACAGCCTATGAGGAATTGAATCCTGTCAAAACTACTGATAGCAAGAATTGTGAAGATGGCGCAGGACTGGGGAAGTTTTCGTTCTGTGGTACCTGGGGTCGCTATGAGTCAGAAACGCCTAACAGCAACAAAACCACTGAGTGAAATTGGAAAGATCCTGTCACAGTTAGACCTTGAGATGAACGTGGCCCAAACTGACACCTTGAATACAGCCTCCTGAGAGACCTTGAAGCAGACACATGGATCTTATCCATGTCTGGGTTCCCAACTCACAAAAACTGTGAGATCAAAAATCTTTTAAGCCAGTTAATTCTTGGATAATTTGTTATGAAGCTATAGATAACCTCTTATCCATTTTTACCTTATCTACAGTAATCGGTATCACTGTGGCTGCGATGATGGGCTCAAGTATAGCAGGGATTGTGGGGCTGGCACGGGATCGGGCAGTGTTTCGTTCTGCTGTGTATGGGGTCACTATGAGTGGGAAACGACTCGACGGCACTTAACAACAACAACACAGTAATCTGTATTGCTCTCTCCCCAGATTTTTCTGGATTCCCATATATATTAGCATATTTCTACCTCTGCTTGAAGTGTACAGATACAATATCACTGTTTGAGATGTACCCCACCCAGTCTCTTAACTATTCTCTTAAACCATCTTTTCTGTATTCCTTTTCCATCCCCCCTTCCTCCCAATTTTCCTCATATGTTGCTCCTTCAATCACTGAAAACACAAAATACATGATGTTTGGACAGCTGAGTAACACTGAATATATTGCACAATTTACCCAAGCTTTGTTTTTTTTCCTAATAAAATCTGGTATCATGAAAAACTTTTGAACATTTTCTGATTATGAATATTTACATAAAAAGCCTGAAGGCTATAAACATGAGACATGAATTACTCAATTAAGCATTAATGAATTATTTAAAACTGCCATCGAGTGGAATCTGACTCATAGCGACCCCTTCTTGGGTTTCCAGGGCGGTATCTTTATGGAAGTAGATTGCCCAATCTTCCTTCCAAGGAGTGGCTGGTGAGTTTGAACTGCCAGCCTTCTGGTTAGCAGTCATTTAAGTCACTATTATGAATCATGAATCCTTGAAGAAATAAGTAATCTACTTATGACATGGCAACATTCTTTGTTTAAAATTCCCCTTCAATGTTACTTTCCATTTGCTTTTTTTCTTCTCATAAAAAACTAACTTTTGAAAGTTGGAGCTGGTAAGATTTTAATCAAAATCAATACAATTATGATCAATGCCACCAAAGTCTTCATAGCTCTACTATTGTTTACTACTGCCCCGTAGGACTTCTTGCCTCATTGAACTAGCTTGAACCCATGTAATACACCAATTTAATTATTTATTGCTTCTAACTTCAGCTAGATGAGCCCCCATATAAATAAGAGAAATGACAGAGTTCTCACTTCCATGTTTTTTTGTTTTTTTAATACTTCCCTCCTTAGAAAATGTCAAGGTCAGTGACCGTTTCTATCACCTAGTCATGGTTTTATGGGAATGCTAGTCTACCTCCACCTTCACAGACAAACTCCAAGCTCACCTCAGGTCCTCTTACAGGTAACTTAGTTAAGTCCTTTTATCCTGCACATGAGGTCCGACCTCTTTGCTTTCATGCAGTCCATGCTACTTCAGCACACACAAAGAGCTAGAGCCTCAAACCCCTGGCTAAAGTGGGTTCTAGGTCGTTGTTCCAACTGTTTCAACTCATTTAGACACACAGTAATACACATGTGCACAAAGGATCACTCATGTCTGTGGTGCGGCTGATGGATTTGGCTCGACCTATGCCCAGTCTTCCCACAGCCAACAATGAAGGCCGATGCAACCTCATCATATATTTACAAATGGAAAAAAGAAAGACTAGAGTAGAGAGAAAAGAATAATTCTGGCTTCATGGTCATTTTTGGTTATGTAATTCATACAACCAGTTACCAGGTTAGCATATGTTAACCAAATCTAAAAGGCTAACTCAGTAATGCCACAGTGGCTTCTTGTGTCATTTTGACACATCGTCAGAAGAGTTAAATGCCTATTTGGAGACCATACAACTTTCTTTGGTAAGCAGTGCAATTCATTATGGCACAGTCCATACACATGACAGTTTCCTTGGAACAAACAACCATCCCTTACTAGGGACGGATCATTTCCTTTATTTCAAATAATGTTATTTTCTATTCTGGAGTCTTGATTATTTTGTCTAGAAGGATTTTCCCCCTCTATTATTCTCCTAGTAATACCAGTCTCCATTATTACAACTCAGCTTCCAATTTCCACTTTTTCATTTTTACTAAAAGTCACAGAATTTTGAAGATAATAAAGCTTTACCTAATCTATTGGCATTTATCAATGTATGTACGGGAAGTGAATGATCTTTGTTGGTGAATG
>NW_006921947.1:3047403-3049176 GCF_000298275.1 Orycteropus afer afer
TATTCTTTTGTGTTGGTTTTGAGGTTGAAATGAGACTGACTATATTTTGCTACAGAGCCAATCAGGAGTCTACACTGACACCTATACTGCAAAATGAAAGGGCCCCTCTGGTTCGCCCTCTGACACGTGCCTGCTCGGCTCCAACTTTTGGAAGGTGCTGGTGCATTTGTCTGGTAAAGAGAAAAGATTTGCTTCCACATGCACACACCTACCTTTCAGTGTTTCAATGTCATAGAAAGTTGCCGCAAACCTGGTAGACCGATGAGACGCTGAGCGAGAGTCTGTGCTGGTGAAGCCTTTGAGCTTGCGTCGGCATCTCCACAGCTTCCAGTCCTCTGAGTGTGTGATTCGCAGCAGCTCCTCCAAACTAGAGGCAGCCCTAATCTGCTGCTCAGATCGTTCTAACATGGACCGTGATGCCCGCTTAAAAGAAAAAATACTGGCTTACAAGCAAGTAACTGGGAAATGGTTTGGCAGTTCCTTGAAAAATTAAACGGAGAATTGCCAAATGACCTAGCAATTCCACTCCTAGGTACAGACCCAAATGAACTGCAGGCTGGAACACAAACAGATACATGTACACCTATGCTCATTGCAGCATTATTCATGATAGCCAAAAGGTGGAAACCACCAAAGTGTCCATGAACAGATGAATGGATAAACAAAATGTAATACATGCTACCACATGGATGAACCTCAAAATCATTATACTGAGTGAAAGAAGCTAATCACAAAAAGGACAAATATTATATGATATCACTTATATGAAATACCTAGAATAGGCAAATACATAGAGACCGAAAGTAGATGAGTAGTTACCAGAGGCTGTGTGGAGGAGCTGTAGGGAATTATTGATTAGTGGGTACTGAGTTTCTGTTTGGGGTGATGGAAAAGTTTTGAAAATAGTGTTAATGGTAGCACAACATTGAGAATATAGTTACTGCCAGTAAATTGTACACTTAAATATGGTTAAAGCAGCAAAGTTTATGTTATATGTATATTATTATTGGTTGCCCTGAGGCGATTTCGCAACCCCACATGCAGAGAAGAACTGCTCCATAGGGTTTTCAAGGCTATGACCTTTTGCAAGCAGATTGCTAGGCCTGTCTTCCGTGGCATCTCTGGGTGGGTTTACATCTCTAAGCTTTTGGCTAGTAGACAAGTCCTTAACTGTCTGAACCACCCACGGCCTCCTTATATATTTTTTTTATTACAATAAAAAAAAACAAGTTACAGAGAGGAGTGTGCCCATGACCATGTATGTATAGGGTTGGCAAGTGATGTTTCTACATGCATATTTGTATGTGCTGTAAGAATGTCCAGGTGCATAGTAGAGCTGACAAGGGACAGGTTGTGGCTTCTTGGCCACAGCCAGCTACCCTGAGGGAGCGAGTAGCTGGACCTGTGGGCTCGGGACCATGGTCGCAGGGGACATCAAGTTCAATTGGCATAACATACAACACAAAACATTGTTCTACATCCTACTTTGGTAAGTAGCAACTGGGATCATAAAAGCTTACAAGTGGCCATCTAGATGCAACAATGGGTCTTTCTTCATCCAGAGCAAAGAAGAATGAAGAAAACCAAAGAGGAATGAAAACAATTAGTCCAAGGGACTAGTAGAACATGTGATCCTCAGCCTATATGACCATGAGACCAGAAGAACTAGATGGTGCCCGGCTACCACTGTCAACCACTCGGAAAGGGACTGGTGAAGGAGATCCTGGATAGAGTGAAACAATGTGGAACAAAACTCAAAATCATTAAAAAAAA
>NW_006921947.1:3049276-3061547 GCF_000298275.1 Orycteropus afer afer
CTGCCCTTCAGGTCTGGAACTGAACCCACTCCTGTGGCTTCCAGCCAAACAAAAGACAGGCAGGCATATGAGCTGAACATTTACATCAGGTAGATACACTCCTTGGAGCCATTAATCAATCGTGGGAGAACAGATGGACAGTGTTTGCACAGGGAGATATCTCTGGGGACAGGAGTACATGGGAGGGGAGAACACAGGGAAGAGGTAACTATGGGGAAGAAGTGGAATAGAGCTATTACATTGTGGGGACAGCAGTCAATGTCATGAAACAAAATGTATATAAACTGCTGTATGGAAAATGAATTTGCTCTGTAAACTTGCACCCAAATCACAATAAAAATTAAAAAATCAAAACTAAAACTAACCCCTCACACAAAAACATAATTTACTGAATTTTCAGTTTGTCTTGATAAACTTCATTGCTAACAATTAAAATATAAATGAATCTTAAAGGGAATGAGAGAAACTATGTAAATGCACACCAGTGCCTATGCAAAATGATGTCTTCTGGTATTTTTGATTCCCAATCTGCTCATCTGTGATTGAATGAAAGCATTCACATATTCCTCTGGGCTTCTCTGAATGTCTAAAAACAATACTTATCATAATATTTTGTGACATTCGCCAATGACAATTGTTTTTATCTCTGTTTATTTGTTTAACCAGTTGATGCATGAAGTCCCAGGGACCCTGCCTAGACTCACATAAGAAAGACTGCAAGATCCTGGGAACTGGAATCGTCTGCTTTCTGGCCCTCTGCTTTTTTATTTCTCATGACCTGTTTACTATTTCAAGATCAGGATTTTTTTTTTTCTGATAAAATAGACTTCTGTTTATGGTTTATGTCGAAAAATTTGCTTTCTACACAGTTCCATGAACTCTGTGGGCTGATATATACTGCACGGGTTTGTGAGAAGAAAGACTTGGTCAATAAAAGACTTTTAGTGGGTAACTTATTTGTTCAAAATTGGAAGGTTGGGTAGGTAAATAATGATACATTCCCACCAGCCACTCCTTGGAAGGAAGATTGGGCAACCTACTTCCATAGAGATACTGCCTTGGAAACCCAAGGAGAGCTTACTATGAGTCGGATTCAACTCGATGGCAGTGAGTTTGGTTTGGTTTTATGAAATATTATGCAATCACCAAGACCAATGATGTAGATGGATATTGTGACAGAAGGACTGGAGGTCCTTCCTCCTTGGAATGTGCTGGAGAAACAATTAGGTGGTCTGTGTTGTCTACGGCTGGGGCCTGGGATCTGGTTTTGCTGAGCTTGTTTGTATAACTGCTGTGTTTTTGCTTGCCTGAGTGGGTGGAATGTGCAAGCCAAGGAGACTTGGACAAAAGAGTTGCAACAGAGATATTCACGGTAGTTTCTAGAACCTTACAGACTCAGTCTTTCAGTCTTGCAACTTCATGGTTTTTAGACCATTTCTGCAGATGTTTGTCTTGTTGTTTTGGCAACTTGATCAATTTTATATCTTTTCTAGCATTGCTATGGACTACAAAAGATCTGAAGACATGAATTTACCAAGGGCCTCTTGCTTGGAAGTCCAGATGTAAGTGTGTGTGTGTGTGTGTGCACATGCATGTGTGTGCATGTGTGTGCCTGCATGTACATTTTTAATAAAGGTGGAAGAACCTTGAGCATATTTATAAGCTGAGGGAATGAGCCAACAGAGAGAAAGAACCTGAAAAGGTATGCAGCCAAGATGAAGCAGGGGTTGGTTTGAAGAGTTCCAAAGATAAGTGGACATATTATGAACCTATGAGAAGGTCACCTCTGAAGCAAGAGGAAGGTTGGGAATTACATGCATTTGTAATAGCAGCCTACCTGGGAAGTTCAGTGAGCTCATACTTATGGTTTCTTACTTTTATGTCAAGTTGGAGTCAAGACAATTTTCTGTGAGTGAGCAGAAGTGGAAGCTTGGGAAGCATAGATAGAGTTTGTGGAATAGGCACTGAACTTGAGCATTGTGCCACAGCTTGTTTACCCAAGAAATCAGTGATTTAAACTGAGTTAAATCTGTGGTTAATGACTCTACCAAACCAAAAACTAAACTCACTGCCGTTGAGTCGGATCCAACTCACAGAGACCCCTCCTTGGGTTTCCGAGGCAGTATCACTACAGAAGGAGATTGCCAAACCTTCCTTCCTAGGAGTGGCTGGTGGGTTTGAACTTCCAGCCCTCTGGTTAGCAGTCAGATGCCTTAGGCACTAGGCTACCAGAGCTCCCAGTTAATGACTCTAGCAACTCTTAAATTTTATGATTCTCCATGAAGGCTCATTTATCAATAGTCTCTCTATTCCTGATTACTCACTTCCTCATCCTTCTTCTGGTTGAGAAGTGTAACTACTTCATATCCAACTCAATCTTTGAAATAAATTTTTGGTACAACATTGCTTTCATGTGAAAATAATGAAAGCAGTTTTTTAAAGGTTTTTTTTTTGTTTGTTTGTTTTAACTGTACTATATTGAAAGGATTTTTTAATTCTTGAGGCAAATATAATCCAATACTCTGGTAGTTAAGGTTGTGTGTCAACTTGGCTGGACCTGGTTTTGAGTGGCTGGGCAGCTGGATGTAGTTATGTTGTCTAAGTTGTTTGTAAAAGACTTTACTGTTTGTTGTTACTAGTTGTCCAGTTGATTCCAACTAATGGTAACCCCATGTGTGTCCAAGTAGAACTGCTCCAAAGGGTTTCCAAGGCTGTGGCCTTTTGGAAGCAGATCAATGGGCCTGTCTTCTTTGGGCCTGGTTCGAACAACTAGCCTTTCTCTAGTAGTTGAGCATTTAACCGTTTGCACCACCCAGGGACTCCTAACAAGACTTTACCATCATTTAAATATATACTGCTTTCTGTAGTACAGTGTGGAGGGTAGTCATTTCTTCTTTTGCTAATTTTTAATTTCACATGACATTCTCAGGGGCATCTCCATAGATTAGTGGTCAGCAGTAATCTCATCCAAGTGTGGCCAAGATGACAAGGAAGCTGTTTGGAAGGGTATGGTGACTGTTTGTAGGTTTGTAGGAGGAACATGGAGGTGTCCATGTGGTACAGAAGTCAAAGGCCTGCGATTCGCCTGCTCATTTGAATTCTCAATTTCCATCCTCTTCCATTAAAAAAAAGTCAGGTGACACATTCTAAGGATGAACAAAGTACGGTTTTGGGATATCAGGGAAACCGCTGCAAAAACAGCAGGAGGTTCACTTTGGTTGGGACACAGAGCAGGTTTCAGAGTGAGAGGACCAGGGAATGAGATCAGGAGCAGGGGTTGGCACAGTAAGATACCACTTCACATCCACTCAAAAAAAAAAAAAAAAAAACCAACTCATTGCCATTGAGTCAATTCCTACTCATAGCAACCCCCATTGGGTTTCCAAGGCTGTAAATCTTTATGGAAGTAGATCACCCCATCTTCCTTCCATGGAGTAGCTGGTGGGTTTGAACTGCTGACTTTCTGATTCCAGCCAAGTGCCTTATCCACTACGCCACCAGAGCTCCATCCACTAGGATGGCTACAATCAAAAAGACTAATAATACCAAGTGTTGGCAAGGATGTGGAGCAAGAGAAACCCTCATACATTGCTGATGGGACTGTGAAATGGTGCAGTCGTTTTGGAAAACAGTTAGACAATTCCTTAAAAGGTAAACATGAGTGTTCTGGTTCCCTAGTGCCACTCTGACTAGAAAAATACCACAAATGGGATGGCCTTAACAAACAGGAGTTTATTCTTACAATCTGGAGGCTTTAAGTCTAAGTTCAAAGTGCCAGGCTCTAGGGGCTGAGTAAAAGCCCCTCAACCTTGGTGACCAGCTCTGCCTCCTGCTCCCGGCCCACTGGAGCTAGAGGTTTTTCTTCACTTAGACAGCTGCTGACTGCTGAGGCTGAGAAACCCCAAGGTTGACAAGTAAAAAGGCACAGTCCCGGTGTTACCACAGGGCAGGCCATTGACTTACGTCCATTGTAAGTCTCAAGGTCAGCAGAGCATAGCAGGCTGCTGAGCAATGACATGGCTACATGCAGGGTCCACGCGTGCCATAGGCTAGAGACCATTCTCAAAGCTTCTCCCTATATACAGGAAGCAGACCACATCCCAAAGGCAGCTACTCAGCTGCTTGTGGTAGATCCCACCATGGAGTTGATTGCCAGTCTCATCATGAGGAATACTACATCCAGCTGCCCAGCCATTCAACCAGGCCTAGCCAAGTTGACATACAAACATAACCATCACAATGAGTTTACCAAGTGACCCACAAATTTCACTCCTAGGTATGTATCTACCTAAGAGACAGGAAATAGATTATTGACTGCTTGGAGCTGGGAGTGGGAATGGGAATTATTTGTAAAAGGTCATGAGGGGTCTTATATAGATGATGGGTGCACAACTCAGTAAGTTTATTAGAAATCATTGAATTATGTAAAAAAAGTGAATGAGTAAATTTTATAGTATGTAAATTATATATCAATATAGTTGCTTTTAAACAAAAAATGAAGGATTGGAGGCTTGAAGGCGAGGGTACTTGGATCTGCTTTGGGAAGCAATGGAAAACATTGAAAGGTTAAACAATGGAAAGGTTAAACAATGAGTAGACATCCATTTCCTTGGCTTGCTCTTTTCTCTGTTTCTTCTTGTGTTGGCCTTAGTTCATGGTGCTCCTTCTGCCTGGAATGCCTTTGTCTAATAAACTCTTTCTCAGTTTAGGTGCTGTCAGGCAAACCTACCCCCACCCCCTGAGTAGGTCTACTTCTTTCACCACATGAATTCTTGGTACCTGTCCTTTTCCTTCCCAGCACTTCCCACCACTGACACTAATGATTGGGGTCAGTACTTGTTTAGTGCCTGTTTTCTACACTGGGTGGTGAAAGCCATTTGAGCCATAATGGTATCTCTTTTATTCATATAGCAATAGTCAGAACTAAGTAAATATGTATTAAATGAAGGAACAAACAGATGGATTCACCAAAAGCTATAGAAAATTTAGCCTTCAGATTGTTCATTTATTCAGACAGAATACTTCACTTATCTCTTGGATATTTGCTTCCAAGTGTTCTTCTTCCAGGTCCAAATCCAATGTCATTTATTTCTTCCATCAAGCATTCCATGATGTCCCTAACTTAGACAACATTACTTGTGAACAAACTGCATCTACCTTGCTAGACTGTGGTTACCTTGTTGTTGTTGTTATGTGCCATCAAGTCAGACCCTACTCATAGCGACCCCTCCTTGGGTTTCCGACGCAGTATCACTACGGAAGTAGATTGCCCCATCTTCCTTCCGAGGAGTGGCTGGTGGGTTTGAACCACCAGCCTTCTGGTTAGCAGTCAAGTGCCTTAGGCACTATGCTACCAGAGTCACCTGGGGGGTAGGAAATGTATCTGATTCATCATTGTACATAATGAGTACTGATTACACATGTGATAAACAAATTTATGAGTAATATGCACATGCATTTTGATTAATGTGCCCAGATTCGTGTGGTCTGTTTAATTGTTTGCAGTAGTGCTTCTCAAAATTTCATGTGCATCCTAATTAGCTGGGGATCTCATTAAAATGCAGATTCTGATGCAGTAGGACCCAAGATGTTGCATTTCTAACAAGTTCCCAGGCAGTGGCAGAGTACACTTTAAGGAACAAGGGTTTGGAGCAAGGAAGGGTTCTCAGGCTTGGCTTCACCCTGAACCTCCCTGCTTGGGTTCTATGCTCAGAGATTCTCATTTCATGGATCTGGAGAAGCCAAGTGAGGGGTAGACAAGAACACTCTGTACTAACTTTGCAACTTTTCTGTAAGTCTAAAAATTATTCCAAAATAAAACATTTATATAACAATTCCCAAGAGATTTTAATGAAAACCACTACTTCTGGGCAGGGTGCATGCTGATTTTAAGTTCAAAAACCTGGGTTGGTGCCTGAGCTACACACAGATCTACTAGTGCTTGTCTTGTTGTTAGTTGCCATCTAGTTGGCTCTGACTCGTGGCAACGTTATGTCTCTAACAGAATGAAACGTTGCCTGGTCCTGCACCATCTCCATAATCTTTGTTATATTTGAGCCCATTGTTGCAGCTATTGTTTAGTAGGGATTAAATGTTAGAGGAATTGATGAGCAGTAGTCTCATTCTCTAAATTGCTTTGGGTTCTATCTTGGATTCAGGACACATGTATGAGAGTATCTTGCTGAAATGGAGTTTTGGAGTCTTTTCCTAATTCAAGTCACCTGATTGAGTGCTTGCAGACCACTTCCCAACCTGTATGGCTTTTTCAAGATTGAAAGGTAACAGCATTACTTTCCAGGCTAAACGACACAAAGAAGTCAGCTGCCTTTATGTGAAATTATCCTATAGAACAGATTAAAATGTTTCTCAAACTCCCAAGAAGCCAAAACAAACCATTTCTCGAAAGAGAATGAAAAATAATAAGTACATCTTTAACCTATTGCAATTCAACAGAGAAGTGTAAATTGTAATCTTTTCACAAGGCAATCCTACATATTAATTTAAAGAAAACGTGAATGAGAATATAAACATGAGTGCCAAGCGGAAGGAGCATGGCTCTGGGGTCCACGGCTAGGTTAGGCCCTCAGCAAGGACTTCCCAAGGGACACTCTGATTACTTTCCTCAAAGTGTTGCTAAAAGCTTTTCTTGGGCCAATCCTGTCAAGTGCTATTAAGAATCCTACTGTTTTATGAAAAACAACAAGTGTTGGCGAGAAACTGGAAGCTGGAAATGGATGATTCCTATCATCCATCGCTGATAGGAGTGTAAAACGGCATAGCTGCTGTGGAAATAGTTTGCAAGTTCCTCAAAAACTTAAACACAGAAGGACCACATAACGCAGCAATTCAACTCCAAGGTACATACCCAAGAGACCTAAAAGCAGGAACACAGACACTTGCACACCAATGTTCATTACAGCATTATTCACAGTAGCCAAAAGGTGAAACAACCTAAATGTCTATCAGCAGATAAACGGATAAACAAAATGTGTTACATACATAATATAGGCTATTACTTAGCCTTAAAAAGAAATGAAGTCCTGACACATGCCAGCTACATGCTAGCTACACCTTGAAAACATGCTGTGAGTGAATCACAAAAGGGCCAATATTGTATGATCTCACTGATAGGAAATATCTAGCGCTGGCAAATGTACAGAGATCAGAGTTTATTAACGGTGACCAGGAGCGGGAGGGAGGGGGCGAAGGGAATTATTGTTTAGGAAGCAGCAAGTTTCTGTTTATGGTGTTTATGGAATATCTGGCAACAGATATTGGTGATGGTTATACTTCTTGATTAATGTAATCGATGTCACTAAATTGTACATGTGAAAAACGTTAAATCAGCAACTGTTGTGTTATATATATATTTACAACAACAACAACCATAAAAACTATCCTCTAGTGCTAGATAAGGAAAAGGAGGCCAGCAATGCTAACTTTCCCGTTACTCACTCACTCCCTGCCTTCAAGTTGGGCCCGACTCATAGTGACCCCTCCTTGGATTTCTGAGGCAGTATCACTATGCAAGTAGATTGCCTAGTCTTCCTTCCGAGGAGTGGCTGGTGGGTTTGAACCGCCAACCTTCTTGTTAGTAGTCCAATGCCTTAGGCATTACGCCACCAGAGCTCCCAACTTCCCCACTGGCCTTCTTGAGAGCCGTGTATCTGAGACTGTGTTTCCCAGCCTTTTATAATCTGTTGATGCTATTTTCTTTGTCAAACTGTGTTGGCAATAATATTTCAGGAAGTTCAGTGATGATGGGGTGTGGTGGGCCAAATTCGTGTATTTGGACTATCTGGAAGCTTTGGGGTGAGCCATGGTTTTTGTTCCCTAGATTTGCTTAAGGATTTACAAGTGTTGCCTGGGGGCTCAGTTCTTTCATTACTCATCCCTGGAGTCCCACCGCAGTCTGCAAATGCCCTTTGCAGTGGGTTTGGGGAGGTGGATAGGTTGCAATACAAATGCTTCCCTGTTCCCTCCACCTCATAGAATCTTCTTTTGTTTCACTGGAAGAGCATTTTGGATTTTATCTTTAACTTGATATTTCAGGCTCAGCTGAAACCACCAAGTTTTTCCTGGTTTAGGATCCAAGTCATACTGACACGCTCTCAGCTGTCTTCTCCAGATGTTGCTGTCCCTTTTCCTCTATTTCTCTTTCTCAGTCCCATCCAGGGGCCCTTAGAGGCCCGGTGAGCTATTTCCCAAACAGCACAGCCATTGAAAACTCTATGGAACCCAATTACACCTTGAAATATGAGGTAGCCATGAGTCAAGGTTGACTCGACAGCAACAGGTTTGGTTTTGGTCATGCGCAACAACGTAAATGGTCCTCAAGGAATCTGCCCAAGTCACTTTTAGACTTGTGAGTCTAAGCCAGAGTTTCGTGACTTCAACTTCCATAGTTCTTAAGTGTAAATAACATCCCCCAAAAGGAACCTTTGCCTAGTATTAAAACCACCCTATTGTCTAGATAGACAGCTTGTTGAAGAGAACCTGCATTTGAGCTGTTTAAAACTGGCTTTGAATGATACAGCACTCTGGGAAACTATGTTGGTGGTTTCTTCTAAAATTCTACATATACTCGTAAGACTCACTAATCTCACTCCTGAACTTTTATCTTTGAGAAATGAAGACTTCTGTTTACCCAGAAACCTGTACATGAATGTTTATAATAGATTTATTTTGTAATAGATTTTTAGAAGCCCCAAAGTGGGAACAACTCAGATGACCTTGAAAAAGTGAATGGCTAACCAAACTGGGGTACAGTCATACCGAGAATATGACTTAGCAATAAAAAAGGAATGAACTATTGGTACATGTGATTCCCTGTGGGGTGCAAACAGTTAAGTGCTCAGTAATAGAACGGTTGGTGGTTTGAATCCACACAGGAGTACCTAGGAAGAAAGGCCTAGAAGAAAGACCTGGTGGCTTAGCTCCCAGAGCTCACAGCCATTGAAAACCCTATGGAGCACAGAGCTGTATTGTGACACACATAGTGTCGCCATGAGTCAGGGTGGACTTGACAGCACCTGGTTTGTTCTTTGGCTATTGGTATATTCAACAGCTTAGATGGTTCTCAAAGCATTATGCTGAGTAAAAGAAGACAATGTCAAAAAGTTCCCTACTGTATGATTCCATGTATAATGACATTCTTGAAAGAACAGAGATTGTGACAGAGAACAGATCAGTAGTCACAAGGGATTTAGGGGAAGTGTGACTACAAAAGAGTAACACAAGGGAGGTTTTGGGTGATGGAGCCATTCTACATCTTGATTATGGTGGTGCCCACAAGAACATGTGCTAAAATTCATAGACCTGAGCACCAAAAGGGAGAAAAAGTCAATTTTACTGTATGATGATTTCAAAAAAGAAAAGAAACTGGCTTTGAGTCTAGGCACTATTCCTTTTTAACTATTTCACTGAGAGTAAGTTACTTAACTTGCTTAAGTCTATTTCCTCATTTATAAAATGACAATGTTAGTAATATGCACTCCATAGAGCTGATGGAAGATTATATGGGGTTACACATAGGAAAGGACCTAGTATCAAGTACACATTCAATAAACATTCATTTCCTTTCTTTCCTTTCTCAGGGGTGAAGCATCTGGTGCTATGTGTTGGGGCTTGGAGGTCTGTGTTTTACGACTCTTAATATCCCTTAGTGGCAAGGGAGGTGAGCTTGAAAAGGACCAGATGGGGAATTCCAATCACTGTAAACTAAAAAAAAAGAAGAAGAAGAAAGACGAAACACTTTTTCAGGGTAAATCAAGGATGAACTTTTCTTGAAAAAATAATTTTTGGAGATATTTTCAGATGAAAGGCCATCTTTGAAAGTATCCACCCAGGCTTTACGTATGTCTCTATAGATGAATGAAGAAAAAAAAACAACCCACTTTCTTCACCTATGGGTTTTGTGATTAGGGTCTCTTCCAGTCTGTCACCAATCTCAAAGATCCAGAGCCTAGTGGCTTAGGAAACTCTCCAAAACTCTTGTGGTGATTAGGTTATTGTTGCAGAAATATTCCTCCCTTCCCCCTATTCTCCAAAGGAGGAGCAGGTCTCCCAGCCCTGCTGATGTCTTCCCATGTGACCTGCTTGGACCAATAGGCTGCAACAGAACATGTCAAGCCTCTGTTGCAAGCAGCATGTCCTCCTGGTTGGACTATGCTTCTGTTTGTGTCATCACCGAGAGCACATGCCCCTTGCTGGCCCCTTCACCCACGGAGGAGGAGAGACCTGGGGGCAGACCTGCACTCCCCTGGCTCAGCAAGACCAGCCTCGATCCTCTGACTCCCAGCCAACCCATAGATACACCCATGAGACTCGATTACTGATGTTTTAAGTCACTGAAATATGGACTGCTTTGTTACACAGCATTACTGTGGCAATAGTTAACCAACGTAGCCCTATTTCAGCCTAAGTATAGCCTAATCCATTGGATGGAAAGAGGATCTTTATGCAAAACCTCATTGTCCTTCCTACAATGCAGTCCTGCTGGTTCACTGGTTGTTAGGGATTGAACTGTGCCTACAAAAAAAATAAGTGTTGTAAAACCTAACCTCTATGCCTGTGGTCATAATCCCATTTGGGATTTTTTTTTTTAGTATATCTTGAGTCAAGCTCTTTTAAGATATAAAAGACATTAAACAATCCAGCAGAGGAGAAGTGGAGGAAGAGAGATGCCAAGCCACACTGAAGATCACCCAGGTGCATAAGTTCAAAGGACACAAGGACCTTCCACCAGAGCCAACAGAGAAAGAAAGCCTTCCCCTAGAGTCGGCACCCTGAATTCAGACTTTTAGCCTCTAAACTGTGGAAAAATAAATTTCTATTTGTTAAAGGCACTTGTGGTATTTGTTATAGCGGCACTAGAGAACTAAGACATTGGTGATCAGGATAGCACATCTTTTTGAACAATTTTTTTTTTTTTTTTTTTCAAAAATGGAAGCAATAAGGAGGAATTCTCATTTTTTTTATATTCTGCCATTGCTAAAAAAGATGTAGTGGCTCCCCATCAACAGTCACTGATCTCCTCCTCTGTTTCTCCAACATCCTCTGCATTGTCTAAGATGCTCCGTGATGCCCATTTTTGCTATGACGGTGTGGGCAGGAACCAAGCACACGACTGCAATAGATGCTTTGACTTTTTCATGCCATCCTGGTCTTTATGGGGAATGTTTTATTTAGGACAAACTCAGCATTCATTCCATTGAAACTACACCTTTCAACAATTCAACAATTTGAACCAGACCTAGTGTTATGGATTGAATTGTGTCCCCCAAAAAATATGTATAGAAGTCTTGGTCTCCATATCTGTGGATATGAGCCTGTTTGGAAATAGGGGGTTTCTTTCATTATGTTAATGAGGTTATACCAGAGTAGGATGGGTCCTAAACCTAATCCCTTCTGAGCTATAAAAAGAGAAGAATAGGCACAGAGACACATACTTGTGGCAGTTTTTGTTACAGCAGCGCTATGTAACTAAGACACCTAGATTTCAGAAAACCAATACTTCTCTCCAACATGTGAGTGTTATAGGTATGAGGGTAATACTTCGTGAATGACAAAAAGAGACTCGTAAATATCTATGTTCTTAAAGTTTCGAGCATTAAAATTCTCCTTCCCACAGACCAAACAGAACTCCTTGGCTGTTGCTAACACATGCAAATAACTAAGATGTTTTTTTATAGCATCATTTCCTTTGAAGTGCCTGGCACACGGTAGATATTCCACAAATGTTTATTGCCTGTCTCAAAAACTCACTACTACCGAGTTGGTCCCAACTCATGGCGACCCCTCCTTGGGTTTCCCAGGTGGTGTCTCTACAGAAGTAGATTGCCCAACCTTCCTTCCGAGGAGTGGCTGGTGGGTTTGAACCACCAGCCTTCTGGTTAGCAGTCAAATGCGTTAGGCACTAAGGCCACCAGAGCTCCTTTATTGAATGTATGACTTGCCTTTTCTCAAAAAAAAGGGCCTCCAAAAGCAACAGAAACAAACCTGAGTGTCTCACTTCAGCAGATACTCCCCCAGGATCTCTGTGGATGGCAAGCGTGACCAACCAGACTTATTTCTCATGTGCATTAAAGTAGTTCTGAGTATGGAAACTACATTTCTGAGCAAAGCATGGGTTCTTCTACGTGTCAGACAAGGTGTGATGGGAACCACTGACTTTTTCTTTCTACCCTGTTTCCTCTTCCCAAGCTGTCTCATTCTAATTTATTCCCCAGCATTGCTGCCTTAGTCTTCTAGTGCGGCTGTAACAGAAGCA
>NW_006921947.1:3062162-3063462 GCF_000298275.1 Orycteropus afer afer
TTCAAGTGGATGACAGTGGTAGCTGGGCACCATCTAGTTCTTCTGGTCTCATAGTCATATAGGCTGCAGATCAGATGGTGTACCAGTCGCTAGGACTAATTGTTACCATGAATTTTGGTTTTCTTTATTCTTCTTTGTTCTGGATGAAGAGAGACCCATAGTTGCATCTAGATGGCAGCTTGCTAGCTTTTAAGATCTCAGTCGCTACTTGCCAAGGTTGGAGGTGGAACAATGTTTTGTGTAGTATGTTATGCCAATTGAGCTTGATGACCCCTGCGACTATGGTCCCAATAGGGGAAAGCTTTCTTTATCAACTCTGGAGAAAGGTCCTTGTCTCTTTTTTAAACTTATTATTATTTTTTATTTTTGCAGTGTTCCCTCCCCTCCCCTCTCACCCCTCATAACCAACAATGAAAGTTTCCTTCCATATCTAAACCGAGAAAGGTCCTTGTCTCTTTTGAGCCTCTGCTCTTTAGTGATCTTCACGTGGCTTGGCATCATCTGCCCCCATCTCTGCTTGCTTGCTTCGTGGTTTGCTCAATCTTCTGTTTTTATATCTCAAAAGAGATTGATTTAAGACACACACTATGCTAATACTGCCTCATTAACATAACACAAAACCCATTCCCAAATGGAATTATAACTGCAGGTAGCGGTTAAGGTTTACAACATATATTTTGGGGACACACAATTCAATTCATAACAATTGCTATAAGATTCAGAATGCTTCAGTCAAACAACAGCTAAATGTATGTTCAGTGCATTCATGATGTGGATGTTTAGCCAGCTTTGTCCTGAAGTGGCGGTGTCCTCAGATGAGCCAGGATGGTCATGTGGTATGAGCAATAGCTAAGCCTCCATTGTTTATGAGCCACAAAGTTTTCAGTATTGTTTGTTATCATGGCACATCTTAGCCCAAAAAGCTATGTTGCCATAGAGTCGATTCCCACTCATAGTGACCCTATATGACACAGTAGAACTCCCCATAGGGTTTCCAAGGCGGTCATCTTTACAGGAAATTGGGTTTCCACATTTTTCTCCCACTGAGTGGCTACTGGGTTCAAGCTGCTGACCTTCTGGTATAACCACTGTGCCACCAGGGCTCCTTTTACTTGGCCTAGGCTAACTGAGCTCTGGTAGCATAGTGGCTAAGACACTTGCCTGCTCACCAGAAGGCTGGCGGTTCAAACCCACCAGCCACTCCTAGGAAGGAAGGTTGGGCAGTCCTACTTCCGTAGTGATACTGCCTCGGAAACCCAAGGAGGGGTCGCTATGAGTCAGGGCTGACTCGACGGCACAT
>NW_006921947.1:3067502-3069578 GCF_000298275.1 Orycteropus afer afer
GTTGTCTGATTCAAAATGGCCAAAACCAGTCCATTTCAGCTCACTAATGCCGAGGATATCAATCTTTATGCGTTCCATTTCCTTTTTGACAACTTCTAGTTTTCCTAGATTCATACAGTAACCTAGACATGCCCAAATAGGAAAAAACCTCAAGTACTGATGAGTACCATGAAGAACATGAAATACTGTAAGGATACAGATCAGGGTTGGCAAACTAGGACCTGGGGGTCAAATCCAACCTGTGACCAGCTTTTGAGCTGAATGATTTTTGCATTTTTAAATGACTGAAAAAAATAAAAGAATAATATTTCATGATACATGAAATGTATATAAAATTCAAATTTGTGTTCAGTTTTCTTGGAACATAGCCATGCCTGCCATGATCTGCCCAACTTACTTCTCCAATCTCAACAATTGTAATGTAGGCCCCCACTTACCCCACTCTGGCCACACTGCCCCCTGGTTAACACCCAAACACCCAAGGCCATTTGCTGGCCTCATCATTGTACCAACAGTTGCTTCTGACTCCCTCATTTCTGCTAGAGGTGTGCACACATGTCACTGAATCAGAGAGATCTCTCCACCTGTCACTCGGTGCCCTCTCACCCTACTTGGTTTTCTACATGGCAGTCATCACCCTGATATGCTGTGTGTTTGCATATTGTCTGTCTCCACAGACCACACTTAATGTAAGCTACATGAGAGCTGCAACACTGTCTATGGCCTGCGCATTCCTAGCACCTAGAATGTCGGTTGAAACAATAAATAAACGAGTCATCAAATATTGGAAAGTTCTAACGAGAAACAAAAGGAATTCTTTACCAATTAGGAAATGACAACCAGCCAAGGCTCTCATCATGCAGGGGGCTTCAAGTTGCCTTTGTTCTATAATGCCCAAAGAGTCCCTTGAAGGAGCTCTGGTGGTGCAGTGCCTAAAGCATTTGACTGCTAACCAGAAGCCTGGTGGCTTAAACCCAGCTGCCACTCCTCAGAAGGAAGACTGGGCAATCTACTTCTGTAGAGATACCGCCTCGGAACCCCAAGGAGGGTCACTATGAGTCGGATCCGACTCAATGGCAGTGAGTTTGGTTTTCTTATTTATCTTTTTGAACAGTCCCTGAAAGAGCCTTGGTGGTGTGGTAGTTAAGTGCTTGATTGCTAAATGAAAGGCTGGTCATTCAAACCCACTAGTGTGGTTCAGACCCACTGTGGGAGAAAGTTGTGGTAGTCTGCTTCCATAAAAATGACAAACTTGGAAACTGTGGAGGCCGTTGTACTGTGTTCTATAGGGTTGTTATGAGTTGGAATTAACTCAATGGCAATGGGTTTGAAGAGTCTCTGTGTGGCGGAAACAGTCAAGTGCTTGACAGTTAACTGAAAGGTTAGTGGTTCAAAGCCACCCAAAGGTGCCTCAATCTGCTTCTGAAAAAATCACAGCCTTTGAAACCCCATGGAGCACAGTTCTGGTGTGCACACATTGGGATGCCATGAGTCGGAGTCAACTTGCTGGCAACTGGGTCATTTTTTTTTTTTTTTTTAATTTCTTGGTAGAAACTATAAGAACTAGAGGCAGGGGAGAGAGAAAAGTGAACTGATACCATAAAAGTGAAATGTTCTCAACTTTGATGCATTGCTCAGTCACATTTCCAGTTATATGTCATGTCCACCCCTTTCTGCTAATCTCAACTGGGAGAAAAATGTTGGGCTCAGAAATGTGTTCAGAAATAATCTTACCGTCAAATGTGTTTCTATTTTTCTGGCACCTCTATCGGACTGTGGTAACGATGAACATGGCAGGGAGTTCCAGATCTCATTACCTCAAGTTTTATGTGGAGGCATCCATGTGTTCAAATACTTATTTCAGAAATTGTCTTTGTAAACCTGTCTCAAGAGGGTTCCATAATGGAATTCTTTCAACATTCAGTTTTAATGTTTTCTCTAGAGCTCTTAGGACTGTATAATAAAGATTTGTCCACAGAAGCTCTAATTCAGGACTTTTAAATTTAAAAAGTCATACAAGGAAGTACTATATTCAAAAGATAAGATGCAGGGATATCAGTAGCCCATTACAGTGAT
>NW_006921947.1:3070148-3082697 GCF_000298275.1 Orycteropus afer afer
AGAGATTCATGTATAGAAGCATTTAATTCAACACATTTAGCTAACAGATCAAATAGGAAGAAGAAATTAATGAAAAATATTCCTATGTCTTTTGCGCCCAGGACTGTGCCTGATAGAAAAGTGGACAAGAGATTGTTGGGCCATTTGACTTTGCAAGTGGAAATAAGGTGAAGTTTGGCGAGCGACAAAGGTAATGACGTCTTGTGAGCTACGTGGTAACCCTGTACATTCTTGTGGATCTTGGAATTATCCCAGTCTTAGCTTTGTCTTAGAGGTTGAATGACTCCCACACTTAGCAAGTCTTCCACCAATGAAGTTAACAAAGAGGGTGGATAAAAGGTGGTGTAGGAGGATGATGATGAAGAATGAAACCTATTTTCCCAGAAAAGGGTTGGGGAAGCCTTCCATGACCTGGAGTCATATCACTATATCAATATATCTGCATCAGTGACTTTGAAAAGATGACAAAGTCTGGCTTCCCTTAGTGACTTAAAGAGACTAAGATTCCTAGCAACAAGATTTCTGAAATCACCCAGGAATAGTGCTGACCATAAGGTCAATGTGAAGTGCAGGACTGTGAAGTTGCGGGTATTTATTTACCAAACGCCTCAAGTGTCTACAGTATTGTCTCAGGGCTGTCACATACAGACTTGAGTCTATGTGGATGGGGCTTCCTAGAGTTGTGCAGTGCACAGGCTGTGCCACTGTGTATGACTGTCTCAATTGTATAAAAATATATAAAAGCTGGAAGAAGGAGAAACAAAAATAAATCCCACATCTAGTCAGTTGATCTAATTTTATTGTTGCTGTTGTTGTTGTTAAGTGCCGTCGAGTCGTTTCCGACTCATAGCGACCCCATGCACAGCAGAACCAAACACTGCCCTATCCCGCGCCAGCCCCACAATCCCTGCTATACTTGAGCCCATCTAATTTTATTAGTGAGCTGAAAAAACACCCACTGCCATCAAGTCAATTCTGACTCATAGCAACCCCCATAGGGTTTCCAAGGCTGTAAATCTTTACAGAAGTAGATTGCCTCATCTTCCTCCCAGAGAGCAGCTGGTGGATTTGAATCCATGACCTTCTGGTTAGCAGCCAAGTGCCTTACCCACTATGCCACTAAGCTAAGCCAGGCAGTAAGTTCACCTTATTTCTAGAAGAAAACTATTCTGCTTAGACTGAGACACTTAACAGCTAAACAGGACAAACAATGGATTCAAGCTGAGGTTTTCAAACAGATTTGCCTCAGTTCACACCTTCCATGCACTGCTAGCCCCAAGCAGCCATCCTTCCAAGCACAAATGGTTAAGTGCCATCCTAATGACAGTAGGATGCCTTACACTCGGATGCCATTAAGTGCTATCGCCCAGGGCACTAGTAGCTGTTTGTGTGGTTGCTGCAGGAAAATGTTCACAGGTTCATATAACTGTACCAGGAGCAACGTTACTATAAGGTGAAAACCAGGACGATGTTTGAGGCTAGAAAGTCAGGACGGTGAGGGAAGAGCACTTTGGGGAGAGAATTGACATCTCTGGAAAATTCTAGAAAAAGATGATTAGAAGAGTGGGGGGTTGAGGAAGACCCTGAAAATGTATTCTAAAAAACACTTTTCATCTTCAAAAGCACAAAATAATATTAAAATTTCAATGTCCTAAATCATTACCCTCCTACATATGTTTTCAATATAAATAAAAGAATGTTAAAATTAAGAAGCATATTTCTTTTTAGCTATCTTTTTAGAGAAAGGTAGAGAGAAGGGAAAAGTATAAACAATATGATATACCTCACTATGCCTCCCCACCCACTCACATCTATGCCAAGACTTCTGTTAAACTACAGGCAACACTTCCCATCACATTGGAAAAGAAGACTGAGGGCTGGGGTGCTATAAGCTCAGTAGACATGGCTTCACTTGTTAATGAGTTTCTGATGTATCTGGACAAAAAAATCCCTAATAGTATTACTAAACACAGAATGCTGACTCTTCCATATGGAAGGGTTTGTTTTCCCTCATATGCATATGCAACTGCTTCCCTCCATTGCCTCATCAAATAGATTGATATTTTACAAATAAATTGGAAACACTTAAAGCTTTACTCTGCCCAAGACTTCCAAAGCATTCTTGGTGGTTATGCTCTTTAAAAGAGCTGATCAATCTAAAGAATACTACTGATCTCCAACAATTCAGAGTTTCTTCTCTTGTGGTTGTTAGGTGCTGTTTAGCCAGTTCGGACTCATAGTGACCTTATGTCCAACAGAAGAAAATACTGCCCAGTCCTGCGCCATCCTCACAACCATTGCTGTGTTTGAGCCCATTCAGCCACCGTATCAATCTACCTCATTGAGGGTCTCTCTCTCTTTTTTGCTGACCCTCTACTTTACCAACCACTACGGTTTTCTTCAGAGAATGATCCCTCCCGATAACATGACCAAAATGCCAGAGATGAAGTCACTATCCTCACTTTTAAGGAGCATTCTGGCTGTCCTTCTTCTAAGACAGATTTGTTTGTTTTCTAGCAGTCCGTGTTATATTCAATATTCTTCGCCAACACCATAATTCAAATGCATCAATTCTTCTGAGGTCTTCCTTATTCATTGCCCAACTTTCACAGACATACGATGAGATTGAAAATACCATGGCTTGGGGTCAAGGCACACTTTTGTCCTCGAAACATTTTGGCTTTTTAACACTTTCAAAGAGGTCTTTGGCAGCTGATTTGCCTAGTGTACTACGTCGTTTGATTTCCTGATTGCTGTTCCCATGGGCACTGATTGTACCACTCAGTAAATTGACATTTTTAAACAGTAAAATAGAAACATTTTAAAACTCCTTGAATCCATCACATCTAACAAATTCCTGGCTTTTGTGGACTTAAAAAAAAAAAATGCTGACCAACCTGGAAAATCATATTTGCTTCAAACAAGTCAGAGTTTTTCCTCCTGTTACCTATGTTCAAAATTGGCTTCCCTTTCACCTACAATTGGGCATTGAGCGCCAATAGCGAGGCAGGTGAGAGCAAGGTGTGGCGTGAATAACTAAATTCTCCCATGTATGTTTGGAATTTAAAAGTTCGAAAGGTGTGGACTGCCAGGTAAGGCCACTCTACCCCTAACACCATGTGGTTCAGTCCTTTTCGTTATCAGTCTCTCCTCCCCCACAAGCCCTTTTAGTCATTTCCCCCCAGCTGCCTCGCCATAAAATTTGAATATCAAACATATACTGTATGTGTATCTGTTTATGGACTTTATGTACATCTATGCTTTAGACATAAAACAAGTAAAACAAAATTCCCCATGGCAAGTGCCAATTTCCCCCCATTAGTGGCGCTATCACTCCCGTTGAGAATGCATATCTTAACAACAGCTACAAACACCCAAGTCCATATTTGCTTGTCTGCTCTCAGCCAGACATCCTAAATCAATGACTTAGCACCACTTGAGTCAAAATGTATCTGAATCATTTACACAATAAAAAGCTTTATAATGAACTTAATACAATCTATGAAAGTCATAACATGGGGCAAAATACGGCTTCAGCAGTAACATTCCAGCTCATGTCTTTCTTTTGTGTTACTCTCAATTCATTGGGCTCTACCTGACGTTTGCTAAGAGAATCAAACAATGCTGGATTTGATTACTGTTCAATTTTACCTGTGTTTCAAAAATCAAAAGAAAACATCCGAGAAACGTTTTTCTAGATGATGGCAATGAGTAATTTGCGAAACAGAAAACGTCTGTAGCAAAGCACTATAATTTGGGGTTTTCAGAAGAAATAAACTAAATAAATAAACCTTTCCTGCTCACAAAAGACCTAGACATAAGGGCCACAAAGTGCTTCATTAGAAAACTACTGTGCGATTTGCATATAGGACAAAAACCCCAAACACATACAGTAGAGGGGGATGTATCTGCACCTGAGAGGATCCAGAATGTTTATGGTCTAATACCCGTTCAAAGAAACAAACCCACGGCATTTTCAAACACTCGGGGAAAGAATCCTAGCGTAAGCATGAGAAACAGAATAGTTGCTAACAAACGCAAGATCTATCCTGTCCACTACTAGAAGTGTTCTGCATTTTTAGGTTATTTCAAAAATAGTGGGGGCAAAGGAACACAGTCCTCCACATAAGCCAATAAAGAAATAAATCCTCATCCCATTGGAAATTGTGCTCACCTACCTTAACCGGTCCACGTTCATAACTGGAGCCCTGCACCAGCTGCAGGTAAGACATTATGAAAATATTCACCACTTCCCACTGTCTGTACATCTTGAATATTTTAATATCCACTGGTTAGCAAGCAGTTGACATCAGGCCGATCGAGAAATCACTTCAAAAGGCATCTCTTCTCCAGAAAGAAAGTTTGAAACCCAGAGACTTCACATGGAAAAACAAATGGTCAGTTGTGATCAAAATCCAACGAAATGACTTTACTTAGACAAGGTATATTTTTGCATAATCTTGTCAGGGGAGGAGAGGGCGAGAGAGAGAGAGAAAAAAAAATGTGAAAGATTCTCATGCTCTCAAAAAATACTCAAGAAGAAGATAGATGTTCTACCTGAATTTGTGAAGCACGCGCAATCCATTTCATGTCCAAACAACTTAAAACGTCTCGCCACCCTGTGCCCCACCTTCCCGTTCCTTTGCAAGGAGGCAGAGTGGCCACTGAGGTTCGCGGAACGATAGAAAACCCCAAGCCAACTTGGGATTCAAACTTTTTCACAACCTGCATGGAAGCTTGCAGAAGCATGTGTCTTAAATCTGACACAGGCTTTGGCAGAAAACACAGGCAAGTCTTGGCTGTGATCCTATTGCATTCCTACCAATAGCGGGGCAGTCTGAAAACTGACTCAACCGCTTGGGCCTTCTGTTATTTTAAAGCAGATAACCTGTAACTTGAAACCCCAGCACATGGTCTTGACTGCTGTGTAGCCATCACATTACTCAGGAACGGATGGCAGACACAGTCACTGCCAGGGAAACCCAGAGAGCAATCAGGTAAGCTTAAAAAGCCCACACATGCACAACAATAACCAACTCCTCCATACACGCTTGCAAAAACATGCACACTGTTCACAGTCATTTCTTTTTTAACAGAAACTATGTTTCAGGTCAAAATGAAGAACACTAATTTTTTTTTTAAAGAAGCAACAATTAGATTTATTGGTATGTGCCAGGAAATATCCCAGGTGCCTTGCTATAAAAACCATGTTATCACTTTAGTGTGGAATTCTTTAGAAATATTAGCTACGTCAGCTTTGGAACTTGAATGTACTGAAGAGATGGACGCCACACAAAGCATCCAGATCAGCTCTTGTGGTCTTAGCTAGTTTCCAATCTTTGATTTCCAGGTTTTGGCCCTTTCAAATCCATTTTTTGCATTTCTGAAATCAAGAATGGCCTGAGAAATCTCTTCATTGGTGTTCATGACAAATGGACCTAGGGCAAGGGCAGAAAGAGACATTCAGAAAGTTTCAGATGATAACATTTTTCTCTACTACTAGAAATGGTACAGTAGCTCTGAAGCTCTTAATTTGAAGCAAAAATCCAAGCATATCTGAACAATGAGAGGCTGCTTTTGCACTGTTTAACCCCTGAGGACTGTAGGATAAGTTTCTTGACTAGGACCAGGGACCATTCTAAATGATAAAGACCAACCTTTGGATAAACAAATGCAGTTGCATCTCACTCATCCATTGCAGGCTTCTCAGAGGCAACGGCAAGCTCTTTGTTCAAAATATGCTTAGGTTTGGTTCTATCACATCCGTTTCTGTAGCTGTTTTCTAATAGCATTACCTGATGTCAAGAATTGAACTGTTTTGATTGATATAAAGAATTGTCAAATCTCAGCATAGTCTTGGTGTCTAAGCAGCATATGAAGCTGTATAGTTATTATGAGGATTCTAAGTCTTTTTCATTTTTTAAATAGCACCACCTCATTGACAAGAAACAGGAGATTTACGAACATTTCAAGCTAGAAAGCATCAGTTTTTTCTCTGTTGTTCTAAGTTGCTGTTGAATTAGCCCCTGTAGTAAAGGTTGTATGTCAACTTGGCTGGGCCTGGTTGAGTGGCTGGGCAGCTGGAAGTAGTTATTCCTCAGAGTGAGATTGATAATTAACTCCATGGTGGAACCTACTGGAGCAGCTAAGTAGCTGCTTTAGGGATGTGGTCTGCTTCCAGTATAGAAGCAGCAGCTTTGAGGAAGGTCTCCAGCTTTTGGGCACACTTGAACCCCAGATGTAGCTGAGTCTTTATTCAGTAGCTTGCCATGCTCTGCCGATGTTGGGACTCTTAATGAACTTGAATCAATGGTCTGTTGTGTGGTTTGATAACATCAGGACTATGCCTTTTTACTTGTCGACCTTGGGTTTGTCAGCCTCAGCAGCCAGCAGCTGCCTGAGTGATGAAAGCCTCCGGTTTCAGTGGGCCAGGAGCCAGTGGCAGAGCTGACGCCCAAAATCAAGGGGCCTTTCCCCAGCCCCGAGAGGTGGCATTTTGAACTCAGACTTCTAGCCTCCCAAACTGTAAGAGAATAAACTCCTGTTTGTTAAAGCCATCTCATTTGTGGCATATTCCTGTCAGAGTAAGAGCTCTGGTAGCATAGTGCCTAAGGCACTTGACCGCTAATCAGAAGGCTGGCGGTTCAAATCCACCAGCCATTCCTCAGAGGGAAGGTTGGGCAATCTACTTCCGTAGTGATACTGCCTCAGAAACCCAAGGAGGGGTCTGACTCGATGGCACATAACAACAACAACCTGTCAGAGTGGCACTACGTAACCAAAACAGCCCCTGACTCACAACGACCCCATGCATGATGGAGCAGAATACCGACCAGTCCTGTGCCGTCTCCATGACTGGTTGCACATCAGACCCTTGTGATCCAGAAGGTTTCCCCTGGCTGATTTTCGGAACTAGATGGCCAGGCCTTTCTTCCCAGTCCATCTTCGTTTAGAAGCTCCGCTGAGACTTGTTCAGCATCAGAGCAACACGCAGTCCTCCACTGACACAGGTGTTGGCTGTGCGTGAGGTCCATTGGCCAGGAATCGAACCTGGGTCTCCTGTATGGAAGCTGATATTCTACCACTGCGCTGCTATTGCTCTCAAAAGATTCTCTGAGAGTCAGGAAATTTTTCCTGTAAAGGGCCAACCAAACCCAAACCTGCTGTGGAGTCGATTCCAACTCTTAGTGACCCTGTAAGACACAGTAGAACTACCCCATAGAGTTGCCAATGGTTTCTTTAGGGAAGCAGACATCTTTCTCCCGCCTGTAAATGGCCAGATAGTAAATACTTAAGATTATGTGGGCCATACAACGTCTGTTATAACTACTCAACTGTGCTGTTGAAGTGCAAAATCAGCCACAGACAACATGTAAATGAATGGAGGAGGCTACGTCCCAACAACACTTTCTTCCACCAACCTGGAGAAGTTCTTGATATTCCTTTCATGGAAGTCCCTCCTCTGAAGGGCTTTCCCTGCTCTAACGGTGTTACTTAGGAGGAATAATCCTTCAACTTTCTAAACCATTGTCAATGTAACACCATAGATTTGGCAATCATTTTAGTTTAAAATTCTAGAAGGAGAATACAGGATGATATGCCTTGATGATTTTGAGGAGTTTGGGGAGGTTGCAGAGAATAAGAGGGATGCTGGGAGGAAGGGGAAGTCTGTAGAAGGCATCTACATTCATCCATTCATTCCATCACACATCTATTAAGTATTTATTTGGGGAAAAAAAGTTGCCATCTAGTCTACTCTGGCTCATGGCGACACTGTGTGTGAAGGTTCAACTGTGATCCTAGGGTTTTCAAGGCTGTGCTCTTTCTTCTCAGATGCCTCTGAGTGGACTCAAACCTCCAATCTTTGTGTTAGCAGCCAAGCTCTTAACTGCTTGCATCGCCCAGGGAAGTATTAATTGTCAGACATTTAATTATTACTTGACAGCAAGGGTCCTAAAGATAAAAGACAAATGTTTGACAGAGCCCCTTCCCTCAAGGAACTCAAATCTATCACACAGACAGATATGAAAACAAATAATTACAAAACAGTGTGATCCTGGGAACAATCAAATTATGTAAAATCTATAGAGCCAGTATGGAAAGGGGAAGGGCAGGGGCTCAGGAAGGGACTCTCGGTGGCGGTGATGTTCAAATAGGCATAGCTGAAGGAAAGGGAGTTGTAGCAATGGCATGCTGGAGGCAAGAAGAATAGGAGCAACGTGCTGGAAGGAGGAATTGAAGGGGGAGAAAGAAGGGGGATCTGATCTGTAGGAAGAGGTCAGAACCCCCTGGGCTTTGAATGCCATCTATAAAAAGACATTTGGACCTAAGTTTGCAGGTGATCAGGAATCACTGAAGGATTAACTAGGGAACACCATGGTCTGATTGGTGCTTTTTAAAGCAGACTCCAGCATTAGGGTAGAGAAGGTGCTGAGCCTGGGAAGCTGGCCTGATGGAAATGTTAAGAGTAGCTAAATTACAGGATACAGGTTATTGTGAGATGGAGCTCGGCATTCAGTTCCAGACAGTTCCAGAGGGAGGTGCTAGAGACAGTAAAATTGCTTCTTGGAGGACGTATCTGGTACGTTGTTGGAAATAGGGATCTGGGGTTCAGGAGAGAATTTCATCTGGAGATGGAGAGTTGGATTATATATATCAAGAATGAGAGTCCTCATTTGCAGAATGAGCGATAAATCCAAGAGGTGCCCTGGAGAAGGGACCTTCGAAGGGACTTGCGGAGGACACACATCCTCTTGCCACCTAAATTCTCATCACTGTTAATAAAGATTATGCAGAAACCAGAATTGGCTTGTCTGCAGGGTTCTTCCAGAAGCAGGCACTAACTACTCCGGTGCTGGTCAATCGAGATAAAAGGATCAAGAACCATGAACTTTTGGAGTGGAAACTGGAAACACGCAAGATGGAAGTCAAATACTGCAGGGAGGTGGGCTATGATAGAATGTTCTCCCTTAAGTGGTTAATGCAGCACGAAAGAAGACTATGTTCAAATCAATCTGTGTTTTTGAAATTTATGATCAGCACGGTCTTTTTCTGATATCATTTTGTGTACCTGGAAATTCATGCCAAGAAAGGCAAAGTAATGGCATTTTAATGAATGTTTTACATTTAGTAATTAATGATGTGGATTGTTCTAGGTACTTCCAGATGCTCCTCATTTACTCAAACAACAATGTTATAAGGAAGCCAAGACTCAAAAGGACTGAAATGACTGCTGTGATCACTTACGCCAGGATTTTCTGTCTCCAAGTGCAGTCCATTTCTATCATCCCACAGTTACCTCTATTCATTTTTGAATAAATAAAGAATTACTTAAATATCTTAGAAACTTTCAAAGAAATGTTATTCCTAAGAGGCTCATGTTGTTCACTAAAAATACCATAGACTACAAGGACAGTAATGAAGTTACTGTTATTTTTGGTAGATGAAAATGACATTCGAATCCCCAGTATACTGCAAAATCTGTTTTTGTAAGTTGAAACCCCCTATGAAATAATGCAAAAATGCTATTTTTTTTGGTTTTGCCTACAATTCCAAGCACAATCTCCATGTATACTGCTTTCGAAGAGAAAGAAAATAACCAAGAACATCATCATGATTTGGGACTTACCATATTGGGCAACTGGTTCTTTTAAAGGCTCCCCAGCAATCAAGACAAAGTGGCTCCTGTCAGGATCCTAAAGTCAATGAAGAAAGCATCAAACAATAAGCATGCTCCTTTTTTGAATAGCAAGTGGGGAACATTTGAAGTTGACCTGCTGGCCAAATTGGACAATGTTCCCAATTCAGGATGGAAATACCACCACTATTTTCTGTGCAACATTCAGTGTGGAACAGCTTATTCCTTAGGAGCTTCAGTAGCAATGAGAACTGAAATAAGTCCAGACCACCAAAATACTAACCTTCTCAAAGTAAAGGAAAGAGATTTTACATGGATTCTCTTAAACTGGAAGCAGCTTGAAGACAAACCAGATGATTAAATTGGTTTTTTTGTAGGGTTTATATTGTGAAACCTATAACATCCAGAACTCAATGGGACTGCCTTTCCAGGTATTCCAAGTTTGCCACCTTTGACAGGGTGCAGTCTTACCACTTCTCCATTAGTGGGAAATATTTGAGTTTTCCCTCTCTGACAAGTTTCTGCCTTACACAGCTTCCAGCTTTTGCAAGTTTGCTATATTTCTTTCCCATTGTCAACACAATTTTTTAAAAGGGAATATTATTTATAAATATCCCAAGATAAGATTGTGTTATCTTTGACATTTATTACCATTAATGTAAAATGGGCCGCATAAGTATTGAACTCAACAGAATTGTGTGAAAACAGTATCCACAGGACATCTGCTCTGGCCAATTTTTGTCCAAAAGAGTCCTATTATATTAAAGTCTCTAAAAGCTGTTTAGAATTAAGGATTTCATTTTTTTTTTTTTTTTGCTTGAAACTGGAAAAAAAATTCAGAAATGTTAATATCCAGTCTTAGTGCAGATACAGGGAAACATACACTTTGGTATATTGTTTGGGAGATTTTAAATTGGTAAATACTTCCAGAGTACAATTTGGCCATATGGCACAAAAATCCCAGTATTTCTGGTGAGCTCTGACCCAGTGATGCCAGTTTTGGGACTAGGATATAAGAAAATAATCAGTTTCACACAAAGTTTGCCCATTTATAGCACTATTTGTGACACTGGCAACAGTTCTCCAAGAATGAGGGATTAGTTACATAATTATGCTATGTTTATAGGATGAAAAATACAAGTGTTACAATTTATTTTCTCACTTAAGTATGTAGTAAAATGTCCATAATGTACTGTAAGTTTTAAAAGTGTTGGCAAATGATAAATATAGAAAGATTCTAATTTTTAGTAAAATAAGAAAAAATCATATATTGGAAAAGTTAGAGAAGAACACATGCAAATGTTATCACTAGTTATTTCTGAATGACGAGAATTAAGGTGAATTTTATTTTCTTCATTTTGCTTTTCTCTTTAATTTTTCAATTTTGCCACCATAGACATGTGCTCATTTAAAAAGCTAAAAAGAACAATAAAACGTATTTTCTTTGAAAGTCCGTGTTTGGGGAATTGTTTTAAAATCAAATGCATTTCAGGTTCCACGACCATTAGCTCTTCATTTCATTTCATTATATGAAATGATTCAAATATTTTAAGTAGCTGACATGTTATAACTCAGAGAGTCCTTTATTTATCAAAAGCCAAACCAAACTCACAGCTGTCGAGTTGATTCTGACTCATAGTGACCCCCACCGGGTTTCCAAGGCTGTAAATCTTTATGGAAGCAGATTGCCCCATCTTTCTTCTGTGGAGCAGCTGGTGAGTTCAAACCACTGACCTTTTGGTTAGCAGCCAAATGCCTTAATCATTACGCCAAAATCCTAAAAATATATAAACTTTTCAATAAATTACCTTACATAGAAATTGGTGCTTTGATTTGGAATTGAAGATAATGGTAACTCTGACAGGGGTGAATTATGTAAATATTTAGATACATATATTTATATGTGGTGACTTGGGTATGGAAGTTTGGTTAAGCTGGGAGAATGTTTCCAAGAATCCCCTTCCCTGTGAATTAGAGTTGGGCAAAAGAAGAATTTGGAAGGTAGAACAGGAACAGCAGCCACTGTTCCCAGAAAGTAGTGGTGGCTAGTTGCAGTGACAGACAGGCTGAGAGATGTTGGTAAGTTCCAGCTTGTCTTCATTCTCCTCCATGCTATATCCATTTCTTCTTTCTGACTACTGGCCCTGCTGACCAGAAGCAGGCCCAGACCCACCATCATATATCTGGCTGCAGAATCACTGACTTCTCCACTAGACTGCTCCATCATTTCCTTTTTGTGGCCTCATTTCAATGACCAGATATGTTACCATGCCAGATTGACTGATTGGTGACTTCTCCGATCCCACAGCTTCCCCTTTTCCACCCTTCCTCTCCAATTCCTCCCACATGCAAATGTTCCCTTTTGGAACGCTCTCTTGTGATGGCCATCTTGTGAGGAAGCCCAAGCTAGTCAGCTTGAGAGGCCATATAGAGCAGAACTAAGGCACATCCGTCCAAACAGCAGCCCCAACTGAGCCCAGCTCCTAGCCTTCCAGCTGAATAAAGCCACATGAGTGACCCCAGGGAGACCTGTAGCAGAACCTTCCACCACAACTGTAAGACATAAGGAAGCATTGTTTTAAGCCACCAAATTTTAGGATCATTTGTTACCTAGAAATAGATAATTGGAACATTATGTATTTCTTTAGAGGCTTTTCTTAGGCCTATCTAATTCAGAACAAAACACTACACCATGCCAAAATGATTATGCACTTTGAAACAAAACCTTCAAAAATTTTTACAAGTTCAACCACATTCTAATAATATAACATATTTTTAATAGGTGATAAGACTATTCTATCACATATTTATATATTTCTACATATATATGAATATCTACATATATCTATAGGAGCTCTGGTAGTGTAGTGCCTAAAGGCACTTGATTGCTAATTAGAAGGCTGGCGGTTAAA
>NW_006921947.1:3082797-3083400 GCF_000298275.1 Orycteropus afer afer
GCCACTCCTCAGAAGGAAGATGGGGTAATCTACTTCCGTAGTGATACTGCCTCGGAAACCCAAGGAGGGGTCGCTATGAGTCAGGTCCGACTCAACGCCACATAACAACAATATATATCTATATCTGGCGTAGTGCCTAATGCATTTGACTCCTAACCAGAAGGCTGGCGGTTCGAACCCACCAGCCACTCCTCGGAAGGAAGGTTGGGCAATCTACTTCCCTAGTGATATCATCTTGGAAACCCAAGGAGGGGTCGCTATGAGTCGGCTCTAACTCAACAGCAGTGAGAGAGAGAGAGAGAGATCTACTAATACAAAGCTCCTCATTTAGAAATCATTATTATGTTACTAGACCCAGAACATGTATCACTAGATTCAATAAACAATTAATAATAAATTCTTTATTCTTCTATGTTAAAAAAAAAAAAAAACCCTCCAAACTGTCATATTTTATGTAACTGCAAATTTCTTACTCCCACTGCCTTCAACTTAAATCAATTAAATGGGACTATATGGTAGGATAGGAGCTCTGGTAGCATAGTGCCTAAGGCACTTGACTGCTAACCAGAAGGCTGGCGGTTCAAACCCACCAGCCACTCCTCG
>NW_006921947.1:3084390-3088551 GCF_000298275.1 Orycteropus afer afer
GGGGTTTGGATGGTCCATTAGTCCTTTGGACTAATTCTTTCTATGCATCTTTAATTTTCTTCACCAATAGCTGCATCTTAGGTGGCTACTCACAAGCTTTTAAGACTCCAGTCACTACTCACCAAAGCAATTCCTACTTATTCTTATTTATACACAATTCTAACAATTAGGCTTGTGGTTATCAAATCTGTAACAGACTCAAAGTTAAAGGACAGGAAAGGACTGCTGTATAGCAGTACAAGAAAGCTGACAGTTTGATATCAAGGACAGAAATTATATGTGTTTTTAAAAAACTATGAAAAACATGCACCAAAGCCAACCCGATCGACTGTCATAGAGTTGATTCTGATTCATAGCAACCCTGTAGGACAGAGTAGAACTGCCCCACAGGGTTTTCAAGGCTATAAAACTTTATGGAAGTAGACTGCCTCATCTTTCTCATGTGGAGTGACTCGTGGATTCGAACCACTGACCTTTTGATTCACAGCTGAATGCTTTAACTACTGCACCACCAAAGCAAAAATACAGACTCATGGCCATTGAGTCAATTCCTACTCATAGCGACCCCCAAAGAGTTTGAAGGCTATAAGTCTTTATGGAAGCAGATTGTTTCATCTTCTATGGAGCAGTGGGTGGGTTCAAACCACCGACCATTTGGTTAGCAGATGAGTACCTTAACCACTGTGCCACCAGAATGCCTAAAAATCAGGCACAGAAGCTCAAAAATTAGTCTAGGACCACTTATTGTAGGAGCAAGTAGGCCCTGAAGACATCATCATACTTGATAGCTCAGGACAATAATTAATGCACATGAAGACGACCCAGGGCTATGAATAAATTAAATTATGCTGCATATAATCTAAGCCCACAGGAAACAGAAAGACTCCTATCTAAAATTATTTCTTGTATTTTTCAATGTGACTTTTAAATGTCTAAACATTCAACTGCAAAAATAAAATTCAGTTATCCAAAAATATATATTCACTAAGCTTCCCCAAAGTGGTGAAGTTTTAGTGAGAAACAACAGACATCAGAAAGAAAAGTATCTCACAAAAATAGTTTTAACCATTGGTACCACATCATTGATCATTTATTCTGAAAGACAGGTATAATTAAATAGTGTCTTTAGGTTTTGTTTGTTTGTTTTGTTTGGGTCATATCTGAGTTCTAGGGTCAGGAGGAACAGCAGAGAGACTTGGGGGTTAAGAGAGAAGGGGAGAGAAAATGCTGACCTCTGAATATATGTGTTGACTGCTCTGAATTTAAGTGTCCTAATTCAGAAGATCCATCTTTTATGAGTGATGAACGCCCTATAGTTTACATATTTTCCTATGATAATAATTTAAAGTTTTAAAAATAAAATTTGTGCTCCTTTTGATATTACTCAAATCAAATGGTGACTGTCCATTTGTATTTCAGACAGTAGGGTATATAGGACAAAGGTGTTTTGTCTGAAATGGGAAATTATTGAATTACTGGGAGTGTAGGAGTTTGAGAGTTTGGTTTTCCATCATTTCCAAAATCTGGAGAGTTGTCTAAGCTTCTTTTAATGACTTTTCCATACATTTAACCTCTCAGTAGCACCTTTTCCTTTAATCCAAACCAGATCTGCTTTGTGTCTTTATCTTGTTTTTACATGCAACCTTTTTTCTCTCCACAGCTAGCCTTGTTTGGTAAAAGCAGGTATCTTTCTGATATTCAGTAGAGAATTGGTGAGGTTGAAAGTCCCAATTGCTTTTATCTTGAAAAGTCTTTGTCTGGGGTAACTTTAGGTCCCTGGGTTGCACAAATGGCTTGTGTTTGCCTGCTAAACAGAAGGCTGACAGTTTGAAATCACCCAGCAGTACCATGGAAGAAAGGCCTGGCAATCTGCTTTCATAAAGATTGCAGCCAAGAAAACCCTATAGAGCTTAGTGCAACTCTCTACCATATGGAGTCACCATGAGTCAAAATTGACTCAATGGCAATGTTATGCTTTGTTTGTTTTTTTACAGTAACTTTCACTAAGGTCTAAATGAGGCAAATCATGTGAAAGCAAAGGGAATGAAAGACCCATTTAAGATATGAGGCTCTGGATCTAAGTCAACACCTTTCTGGAGTTTGATGAAAAGACCACAACAGAAGTAACAGGCCCACTTGCTGTTTCATATACAATCATCCCAATTAAAATTTGTGATCTTTGGGGACTCAGATTGTTTCTTTTACTTTGGTGTACCTTGTCGGACTTCTTGGTACAGAGATAGAGCCATCAGGCTTACTTAGAAGTTGCTTTATTTACTTTAAAAACTGCTTTTGTTATGCCATAAGTGTTATTGCCAAGATTTGTTTTGAGTTCCACAGATGCCAATAATAAATGATCAGAACCTAGATGAAGGTCCTATGATTCAGTTAAGGTGTTGGCAACTTCAAAACTATGAATAGCCACTCAAGTTGGCTTGCCTGATTATAAATATATGCCTTGAGATGGCAGCAGGGCTGTGAGAATGACCCTAAGGTCAGCGTCTGCTCCAAGAGCATTTATTATAATGATATATTACCTGAAAAAAATGACCCAAAAGAAAACAGAGCGTGCACAAGGCTTAACTGTATGTAATTGTTCTTAGTAAGGAGCTCTGGTGGTGTAGTGGTTAAGGCATTTGGCTGTTAACCAAAAGGTCAGTGGTTCGACCCATCAGCGCTCTACAGAAGAAAGATGAAGCAGTCTGCTTCCATAAAGATATCCAGCCTTGGAAGCCCAGTGGGGGTCACTATGAGTCAGAATCAACTTGATGGCAGTGAATGAGTGAGTTCTTAGCAGACTATACTGTCTCCACCTCTTAAGTCAATGGACAGATAAAACAATCCACTGTTACCAGTTTTAAACAATTTATGGTATATTTTGGTTGAACTTTTACACATAAATAAGGAAAAAATAGTCTCTACCTTTAAAAGGGTGTTTTCTTTTATTTCTGTCTTCCAATATTTATTTCAATCAAATGCTATACTATGCCAACATTCATCTTTATTAAGTTTATGAGGTCCCCAAGAATGGTGTCAATTAAAAAGCACATATTTTTTTCAAGTATGGTTTCGATCCACCAATCATTTGTCAGTTTCACTGTGGTGGCAAGCATGTTGCTGTGATGCTGCAAGCTGGGCTATCAGTATTTCAAACATCAGCAGCGTCACTCATGGTGGGCAGGCTTCAGTGGAGCTTCCAGACCAAGATTATGAAGGAGGACCTGGAGTTCTACTTCTGAAAAAGTTGGCCAGTGCAAACCTTATGAATAGATTGGTGGGTTATCCAATATAGTGCCAGAAGATGAGCCTTTGGGTTGGAAGACACTTAAAATATGACTGAGGAGGAGCTGCTTCCTCAGAGTAGAGTCAACCTTAGTGACACAGATGGAGTAAAGCTTTCAAGACCTTCATCTGTTGATGTGATACAATGGAAAATGAGAAGAAACAGCTATAAACATCCATTAATAATTGGAACATGGAATGCATGAAGTATGAGTCTAGGAAAATTGGAAGTTGTCAAGAGGAAATGGTACATACAAAGATCAATATCCTAGGCCTTACTGAGCTGAAATGTACTGATACTGGTCTTTCGGAATCAAATAATCATATGGCCTCCTATGCCAAGAATGATAAATCAAAGAGGAAAAATGTCACAGTCATGGTCAAAAAGCACATTTCAAAATATATCCCAAAGTACAATACAGTTGATGATAAAATGATATCTATATGCATAAAAGAAAGACCAGTTATTATGACTATTACTAAAATTTATGTACCAACCACTAAAGCCAAAGATGAAGAAACTGAAGATTTATACCAATTTCTGCAGTCCAGAATTGATCAAATGTGCAATCATGCACTGGTAATGATTGATGATTAGAATGTGAAAGTTGGAAACAAAGAAGGATTGGTAGTTCGAAAATATGGCTTTATTGATAGAAATGACATGATAAAATTTTAAAAAACCAAAGGCTTATTTATTTTAAATACCTTTTTTCAAAAACATAAATGGTGACTATACACACGGATCTTGCCTCATGGAATACACAGGAAATGTTACCCTCCCGAGAGGGACCGGGTCTCCGGGAGCTAGGTAAGCACAGGCAGGGTTGTGCTTAGTCCCCGGGAGCGAGGTAAGCACGGGCGGGCTTGTGCTTAGTC
>NW_006921947.1:3092639-3102111 GCF_000298275.1 Orycteropus afer afer
AGGGAGATGGATTGATACAGTGGCTGCGATGATGGGCTCGAGTATAGCAGGGATTGTGGGGCTGGCGCGGGATCGGGCAGTGTTTCGTTCTGCTGTACATGGGGTCGCTATGAGTCGGAAACGACTCGACGGCACTTAACAACAACAACAACATACACACGGATCTTGCCTCATGGAATACACAGGAAATGAATCAACTACATCTGTGGAAAGAGATGATGGAGCAGCTCACTACCATCAGCCAGAACAATATCAGGGGCTGTCTGTGGAGCAGACCATCAATTGCTCATATGCTAGTTCAAATTAATGCTCAGGAACATTAAAACAAGGCCACAAAAGCAAAACTATGACCTTAAGTATATCCCACTTGAATTTAGAGACCATCTCAAGAATTGATTTGACACATTAAACACCAATGACAGGAGACCAGACTAGTTGTGGGATGACATCAAAGACATCACACACAAAAGAAGCAAAAGGTCATTAAAAAGTCAAGGAAGAAAGAAAAGACCAAGATGGATGCCAGAAGAGACTCTAAAGCTTGCTCTTGAATGGACTGTAGCTAATACAAGTGGAAAAAAATGATGACGTAAAAGAGCTGAACAGAAGATTTCAAAGGGTGGGTCAAGAAGATAAAATAAAGTATTAAAATGTAATGTGCAAAAACCTGGAGTTAGAAAATCAAAAGAGAAGAACATACTCAGCAATGCTTGAGCTGAAAGAACTGAAGAAAAAATTCAAACTTCAAGGACTGTATGGGCAAAATATTGAATGATGCAGGAAGCATCAAAAGATGGAAGAAATACACTGAATCACTGTACCAAAAAGAATTCTCAACATTCAACCATTTCAGGAAGTAGCTAATGATCAAGAACAGATGGTATTGAAGGAAGAAGTCCAAGCTGTACTGAAGGCATTGGCAAAAAACAAGGATCCAAGAATTGATGGAATACCCATCGGGATATTTCAACAAAAAGATGCAATGCTGGAAGCGCTCACTCATCTATGCCAAAAAATTTGAAATATAGCTACCTGGCCAATCAACTGGAAGAGATTCATATTTGTGCCATTACAAAGAAAGGTGGATCCAATACAATGCAGAAATTATCAAACAATACCATTAATATCTCAAGCAAGTAAATTTTTGCTGAAAATAATTAAAAAATGTTTGCAGCAGTACATTAACAGGGAACTTTCAGAAATTCAAGCCAGACTCAGAAGATGTGGAACTAAGGATATCATTGCTGATGTCAGACGGATCTTGGCTGAAAGCAAAGAATACCAGAAAAATGTTTATCTGTGTTATATTGAGTATGTGAAGGATATTCAACTGTGTGGATCATGATAAATTATGGATAACAATTGTGTTCATGAGGAACTTGTATGTGGACCAAGAGTCAGTCGTTCAAACAGACAAAGGAATACTGCATGGTTTAAAACCAGGAAGGGTGTGTGTGAGGGTTGTATCCTCTCATCATACTTATTCAGTCTGCATGCTGCAAAATAATTTGTGAAGCTGGACTATAGGAAGAAGAATGTGGCATCAGGATTGACAGAAGACTCATTAACAACCTGAGGTGTGCAGATGACACAACCTTGCTTGCTGAAAGTGAAGAGGACTTGAAGCACTTACTGATGAAGATCAAAGTATGGATTACACCTCAACAAAAAGAAAACAAAAATGCTCACAACTGGACCAATAAGTAGCATTATGATAAATGGAGAAAAGATTGAAGTTTTCAAGGATTTCATTTTACTTGGATCCACAATCAGTGCCCATGGAAGCAGCAGCCAAGAAATCAAATGGTGTATTGTCTTGACCAAATCTGCACTCGAAAATCATCCTCCCTTACAAAGTTCATCTTTTCAGGAGCTTTTGCCTGATCTTCTTCTGAACCCTCTGTGTTGGACTGACACAAAGGAGTCAGAGAGGCTTAATAGGCTCACAAGATGGAGAATGAATTACGCAAGGGGATAAAGTAGACATAGGAAAAAAACGTGGAAACTAAACTCTTCCCAGACTCCAACAATACCAGAAACTTTACCTAAAAATTAGAGATTCATCACAAAAGGACTATGAAACACATCATATGCTCTTTTTAGTTCTCAATAAGGACTAATATATACAAAACAAAATATTTCCCATTTGAACATTTTTACACATACAGTTCAGTGACATTATGTTCATCACGTTCGACAACCATCATTATTTGTTTCCAAATTTTCGAGGACTCTATGTGAGGATGCATGCAAATCTACATTCATATTTCTAGAGGGCTAACCCATTTTCCCATAAGCTAAAAACCAATTAAAGCAATTATATAAAGACAAAAAATTAAGAGATAAGGAATATGTGTTGCCTCCAGATTCAAATTTCTAGGGGTAAACAATGGGGACGTTAAGTTTGGAAATACTATTATATACTCAATCATGCAGTATCAGTAATAACAACCAATCAACTATGCATGGATACACAGGCAGCTGAGCCCGCTGAACAGGGATGGGTAGGCGAACAGGACTGCACCCACGACCATACATAGATTTGGCAGAGGATATTTCTACATATATATTTGTTTATGCTGTAAATATGTCCATGTGATCAAGGGGAAAAGTTATGAAAACTTCTTAGCCATAACCAAACACCTTGAGGTAATAAGTCATTGGGCTTGGGGCCTTAGGACCATAATTTCAGGGTACAGCTAACTCAACTGGCACAACATAGTTTACAAAGACGATGTTATACATCCTATTTTGGTGAGTAGTGACTAGGGTCTTAATAGCTAGGGAATAGTCATCTAAAGTGCATCTATTGGCCTCTCTTCGTCCAATGCCAAGAAGACAGAAGAAAAGCAAAGACGTATGGAAACAAACAGTCCAAAGGACTAATGGACCACACGAACCTCAGCCTCCTTGACCCTGAGACTGGAAGAACTAGATGGTGCCCGGCTACCACTATCAACAGCTCTGAAAGAGATCACAAATAGAAGGTCTGAATAGAGTGGGAGGAAAATGTGGAACAAAAACAAAAAAAGAAGAGAACAGAATTGAATGAGAGGGGTTGATCAACTTGACTGTGTGGCATAGGTTCTTCCCCAAAGAAGAGAGAAGAAAAAACAATTCCAGCTACACAGGAAATGTAATCATTTTCCTGGAAACGTATAGAAAGGAAAAGTGAAGAAAATGAGAGATTTCCAAAACTTACCTTGTTCTCCACCTGGACATTGTCACCTTCCCCCAACACTGCTGTGTGATGAGGTTCTATTTTTTGTTGTGCATCATCAGGTCCTACAAAAAGGATGACCCACCAAATTTATACTCATATGATTACATGTATGGTTAAATACGTTGTTGTTAGCTGCTGTGGAGTTGGCCCCCAAGTCACTGCGACCCCATGCACAACAGAATAAAATGCTTCCCTGGTCTGTGCCATCACCATGGTTGTTTGGGGATCGGACTGCTGAGACCCGTAGGGTTTCCCTGGCTAGTTCTCAGAAGTAGCTTGCCAGGCCTTCTTGCTACTCCATTTGGTCTGGAAGCTGTGCCAAAACCTGGTTTGCATCATAGCAGCACACGGCCTCCCTGGACAGACAGGTGGTGGCTGCACGTGAGGCCAGAAACAACCTGGATCTCCTGAACCACCACTACCCTGTATTATTTCAGCATCAGAAATAATAGGTTTTGGCATCTTGTTAACTCTCTCGGTTGATTGTATTTGTTATCACCCAAGCCTGAAACTGCCTGGTTTCCAACACAGAAAAGAATAGGGAGGTAAATCCTGAATTTAGTTTCCAATTACACTTCTAATTCATGTCCAAATTGATGCTCAATTAATAAGAAAAGAACTTGGCATTACATACTCCTAAAAGTGTTTCCTTGGGTAATTTACAACCTCATAAAAATCAAGTATACTAGATTCACCCAGCCATCCAGGAGACTCCTTCACAACACTGACCACTGGCCCTCACCCATAATTCAATACTGTTGTTCAGTAGCTATCCAACTTACTTATTTTTTTAAATTGAGTTATTCTAGGATTATCTCATGAGTATATATTTCATTCTCCCAATGTGATTTTGAATGATTTGAAATGCAAGGAACCTGCTTTGTACTGCTTTGGATTTCTCCATTGTTGTTAGGTGCCATGAAGACTGTTCTGACTTACAGCGACCCTGTGGGTCACAGAACAAAACTCTGCTCGGGTCTGTGCCATCCTCACAGTTGTTGCTGTGTCTGAGCCTGTTGTTGCAGCCACAGTGACAGCCCATCTCATTGAGAGTCTTCCTCTTTTTCACTGACTTTCTACTTTACCAAGCATCATGTCCTTCTCCAGGGGCTAATCCCTCCTGATAACATGACTAAAGTATGTAAGACCAAGTCTTACCATCTTTGCTTCTAAGAAGCACTCTGGCTGTTCTTCCAAGACAGGTTTGTTTGTTCTGGCAGTCCACAGTATATTCAATATTCTTTGGCAACACTATAGTTTAAAGGCATTAATTCTTCTTCAAGGAGCTCTGGTGGTGTAGCATTTGACTGCTAACCAGAAGGTTGGTGGCTCAAACCTACCAGCCACTCCTTGGAAGGAAGACTGGGCAATCTACTTCTGTAAAAATTTACTGCCATGGAAACCCGAAGGGGGTCTCTATGAGTTGGAATCGATTTGATGGCAATGAGTTTGTTTTTGTTTTTGTTTTGAATTCTTCTTCAGTCTTCCTTATTCATTGTCCAGCTTTTGCATGCATCTGAGGCAACTGAAAATACCATGGCCTGGGTTAGGCACACCTTAGTCCTCAAAGTGGTATCTTTGCATTTTAACACTTTAAAGAAGTCTTTTGCAGCACATTTGCCCAATGCATTACAACATCTGATTTCTTGACTGCTGCTTCTATGGGTATTGATTCTGGATGCAAGTAAAATGAAATCCTTAAGAACTTTTTTTTTCCCCCCCAAGTGTATCACAGTATTGTTTATTGGTCTAGTTGTGAGGATTTTTTTTTTTTATGTTGAGGTATAAACCATACTAAAGGCTGTAGTCTTTGATCTCCATCAGTAAGGGTTTCAAGTCCTCTTGGCAAGCAATGGTGTGTCATCAGCATATCTCAGGCTGTGAATGAGTCTTCTTCTACTACTGATGCCATGTTCTTCAGATTTCTCCATGGCACTAAGCAATTGTAGATGATCAAGAAATACTTGTTGAAATAAATTAATAATGGCCCACTGGGACACCATGAAGTATCCTTCTCTATCAAAGATTTAGGGCAAAAAATGTCATGACAAATGTCATGGAGGTGAATGATAGAAATCCATCGATTTCTTACTCAGACAAGGATCTGGCAAGAAAAACAGGTCTTAGAGTCTAAGAAGAATTTCAATAAGAATTGGGCATTTATTTTAACTGTGATATGGAGTAACCTTTTATAAAATGTGCTTTACTGAGATTCCCTGGGAGCAATGAGCCGTGTCTTTCTGGTTGACTAATTCACATATAACACCCATTACCCCTGTGGTCCATTCCTGACCCCTACTTTTATCACACAGAATGCTTCATGATACATAGACCAAAGCAGTCTATGAAACCTCTTCATTACTTTTTAAGTGGGTGATGGGTGACCAACATAATAACACTAAAGAAAAGGAAGACCCAGAGAGGTGCACAAGACGTACAGACAACAAAGATAAACACTTACATACACAACACTGTGTTATTAGTAATAACAAACATTAATCTACTGGAGGATACATAGGTAGATAGGCTAAATGATCAGCTATGTCTAGGCAAAAGGGAATATACCCATGACCATACATAAGTTTGGCAGATGTGCCAGCATTTGGTTAGCAGTCAAATGCCTTAGGCGCTATGCCACCAGAGCTCCTATATGCTATAAGAATGTCCATATATATAATAGAGCTAATGGGACAAAGGTATGATAACCTCTTAGTCACAGCCAAACACCCTCAGGGAGGGAGTCACTGGGCTCATGGACTCGGGACCATGGTTGCAGGGGACATCAAGCTCAACTGGCATAACATAATACACAAACACTGTCCTACATCCTACTTTGGTGAGTAGTGACTAGGGTCTTAAAAGCTTGCAAATGGCCATCTAAGTGCAACAACTGGTCTCTCCTTGTCTGGAGCAAAGAAGAATGAAGAAAACCAAAGATACATGGAAACAATTAGTCCAAAGGACTGGTAGACTATGCCTACATGACCCTGAGATTAGAAGAACATGATGATGCCTGGCTATCACTGTCGACCACTCAGAAAGGGATCAGTGTAGGAGATCCTGGATAGAGTGGGAAAAAAATGTGGAACAAAACTCAAAAGCCTAAAATCGACCAGGCTTACTGATCTGATAGAGATGGGTGAAATCCTCCCAACTATGGCCCCTAGTGACCTTTTGGGCCTGGAATTGAACTCACTCCCATGGCTTCCAGCCAAATAATAGGCATATAAGTTGAACATTTACATCAGGTAGGTATAATCCTTAGAATAATCAACCATGTGAGATCAGAAGGGCAGTATGTGCACAAGGTGCTAGCCCAGAGGGCAGGAATGCACAGGAAAGAAGGACACAGGGAAAAGGTAACCACAGGGAGGAAGTGGGTAGAGAGCTGTTACATTATGGGGATTGCAATTTACAATCAATATTATGAAACAAAATTTGTATGAACTGTTGAATGGTAAATGAATTTGTTGTGTAACTTTTACCTAAATCACAATTTAAAAAATAAAACAAAACAAAACACCCTCACCATTACTTTTTAATGGAACAGCTCGCAAGAGCTAGCTCTCAAAAATAATGATAGATTGGGATTTCTCTGCACCTCCTATCAGGGGAGGTTGCTTCACCAAATCTGAATTTAGAAACAAACAGGTCAGCTTGTCCAAAGGCCTCTAATTCTAACTTTACATGGGATGCAATTTCTGCCTACTCTTCCTGCTGATACACAAGAAGACTCAGTGTTGCCACTTGAGGAGGCCATCTGAAATGCTCCAGCTTAAGTCAGACCTTTCTTGACCAGAGTCAGGCTTCCTGTTAATCTTTTAAAGTGTCCCTTTAGCTTCTGTATTATTATAGGACATGTTGAAAAGAGGGCCACAGAATGGCAGACTGATTTCATCTTCATTTCCAGGTCATTTCTGTGACATTTTCCCCATCTTGTTATCTTCTGAACCTAAAATAAGTCTCAAAGAAAATACATTTCAATGATAGATAGAGCCAAATCAGATAATAAGTAGTTTCCATTCAGACTCTGTGCCAAGAATGTTAAATCTAATAGTGCAGTTAAGGAAAATTTAACTGAAAACAATTTAACTGCAAATATTTTTTGTTTGCCTAAACACTCATAAAAGGGCAAAATGACTTTAAAACATATTTTAAAGTTGCTGGAGCATCTTCAGTGCATAATTCATTGCTATGTACTTTCCTCATATGTCATAGTTCCCTTTTCTTTTTTGTCTCTCTTTATATGAATTGCTGTCCCATTAACTCTGTTTTGGCACTTCCATCATAGACTTTGATATAATCAATTTTACATGTATGATTGAAGCCCTCTCACCTGATGCAATAAAGATTATGAATTGAAAAACACCATCAAACTGCCTCGAACATTTTATTTTGAATTAAAGCATAAATGTGCATTAAGTCACCCAATTTTGGAAATACAGATAGTCCCTGCCTCACAACATAGTCAAGTTACAAGGAACCACACTTATGCCCATTTATTTATGCACAGTTTGATGTTAGTAATATGTACTACATACAATGCTGCAATGTGTAATTTGCAATATTATCATTCTCAAATATCACCTGCAGATGTTCAAAGATCAGATTTATAAATAATAAAAGGCAATAATAATGAAAACTAAAAAAAAAGAGGTTCAGCTTATGTCAGAACTGACTTACAAAGTCGTCCTCATTTTCTGCTAGCAAAGTTGTGTCATCTGCATATCGCAGATTGTTAATGGGTCTTCCTCCAATCCTAATGCTGTGTTCTTCTTCATATAGTCCAGCTTCTTGGAATATTTGCTCAGCATATAGACTGAATAAATATGATGAAAGGCTATAACTTTGACTCACTCCTTTCCTGATTTTAAACCACACAGTATCCCTTTGTTCTGTTTGAATGACTGCCTCTTGGTCTATGTACAGGTTCCTCATGAGGACAATTAAGTGTTCTGGAATTCCCATTCTTTGCAATGTTAGCCATAATAAGTTATGATCCACACAGTTGAATAGCTTTGCATAGTCAATAAAACACAGGTAAACATCTTTCTGGTATTCTTTGCTTTCAACCAAGATCCATCTGACATCAGCAATGACATCCTCTGTTCCCTCTCCTCTTCTGAATCTGGCTTGAATTTCTGGAAGTTCCGTGTCAATATACTGCTGCAACTGGTTTTTAATTATTTTCAGTAAAATTTTAGTTGTTTGCAATATTAATGATATTGTTCAATAATTTCCACATTCTGTTGGATCACTTTTCTTTAGAATGGGCACAGATATGGATCTCTTCCAGTCAGTTGGCCAGATAGCTGTCTTCCAAATTTCGATTAAGTACCTCCAGCACTGCATCTGTTTGTTGAAACATCTCAATGGGCATTCAGTCAACTCCTGGAGGCTTCTTTTTCACCAATTCCTTCAGTGCAGCTTGGACTTCTTCCTTCAGTACCATCAGTTCTTAATCACATGCTACCTCCTGAAATGGTTGAATGTTGACCAGTTCTTTCTGGTACAGTGACTCTGTGTATTCCTGACATCTTCTTTTGATGCTTCCTTCATCATTCAATATTTTGTCCATAGAATCCTTCAATATTACAACTTGAGGCTTGAAATTTTTCTTCAGTTCTTTCAGCTTGAGAAATGGCAAGCGTATTCTTCTCTTTTGATTCTCTAACTCCAGGTCTTTGAACATTTCATTATAATACTTTATCTTCTCAAGCCACCATTTGAAATTTTCTGTTCAGATCTTTTACTTTGTCATTTCTTCCATTCGCTTTAGCTATTTTCCATTCAAGAGCAAGTTTCAGAGTCTCTTCTAATATCTATTTTGGTCTTTTCTTTATTCTGTCTTTTTTTTTATGACCTTTTGCTTTCTTCATGTATGATGTTCTTGAAGTCATCCCACAACTCATCTTGTTTTCAGTCACTGGTTTTAATGCATCAAATCTATTCTTGAGATGGTCTCTAAGTTCCGGTGGGGTATGCTCAGGGTTGTACTTTAGCTCTTGTGGACTTATTTTAATTTTCTTCAGCTTCAATTTAAACTTGCATGTGAGCAATTGATGGTCTGTTCCACAGTCAGCTCCTGACCTTGTTTTTACTGAAAATATTGAGCTGCACCATCACTTCTTTCCACAAATGTAGTAGATTTACTCCTGTGTGCTCTGGTAGCATAGTAGCTAAAGGCCCTTGACTGCTAACCAGAAAGCTGGCGGTTCAAACCCACCAGCCACTCCTCAGAAGGAAGAT
>NW_006921947.1:3102211-3105965 GCF_000298275.1 Orycteropus afer afer
AATCTACTTCCATAGTGATACTGCCTCGGAAACCCAAGGAGGGGTCGCTATGAGTCAGGTCCGACTCGACGGCACATAACAACAACAACAACATTCCATTGGCGAGGTCCATGTGTATAGTCACCATTTATGTTGTTGAAAAAAGGTATTTGCAATGAATAAGTCATTAGTCTTGCAGGTTTCCAAGGCTGTAAATCTTTACGGAAGTAGATGGCCTCATCTTCCTCCTGTGGAGCAGCTGGCAGGTTTGAACTGCTGACCTTCTGGTTAACAACCAAATGTCTTATCTACTATGCCACCAGAGCTCCTTGCAACAGAATGGAGGTGATCCACATTTTGAAAATGACAATTGCTGGCTTATCTATTCCTGCCTTCTGTGGTTGGCTGGTGTCCTGCTGGTTATAATATAAGCAGGATAAAACTGAGGCAGTAAAGGTAGAAAGCTTTTTCTGGGTTCTCTCCACAGATTTTATAAATCAGTACATATTCAATAGCTATTTTCGCTTTGTCATTTCTTTTTCTCTGGCTATTTGTTTTTGTTCTTTTATTGTTCTTATTAACAACCCTAGAGAAGGTAGGTAGTCCCTGAGTGGTATAAGTGGTTAAGCACTTGACTAGTAACCAAACAAGGAGGCCTGGTGGCACAATCATTAAGTCCTCAGCTGCTACCTGAAAGGTCCACAGGTTGAACCCACCAGCCACTCCATGGGAGAAAAGACTTGGTGATCTGCTCCCATAAAGATTATAGCCTAAGAAACCCTATGGGGCAGTTCTACCCTGTCATATGCACTGTCTAGAATCAATCAATGGCAAACAACAGCAGCTACACTAACCAAAATATGGGCGGTTTGAATCTACTCCGAGATGTCTCGGAAGAAAAGGCTAGCAATCTGCTTTTAGAAGGTTGCATCCACTGAAAACCCTATGAGAACAGGTCTACTCTGTAACACATGGGGTCATTATGAGTTGGAATCAACCTGATGGCAACTGGTTTTTTTTTTTTTTAAGAGGGTGGGTAAGAGGGAGGAAAGGAGATAAAATTCAAGTGAGGTCATTTGGCAGGTCACTCACTGGCTAAAGCAGAGCCCCCAGGAGGCCAATTTTGTCAGCTAGATTCTCTCCATGGTCCAGTTCACTCTGGACAGATGCAAGTTCGGTCCAAGGCTACAGACCATGACCCCACCTCCTGCCAGATGTTTTGCTCTGTGGCCCATGGTCACAAGGGGGGACTGGGACAGTGAGTAGCGATGATGTGGAAATCCTGCCCCACTTCCAGAACAACAAGGGCAAGCGTAGGTCATTTTTAAACCATGAATTGCAGAGTCTTTCACTTGTTAACCCCTTGGACCAAAGGTCTATCAGGAAACAAGGCTACATCTATGATTAAAATACATTGTGAGGATTATTTGTTCATTTTTCTTCCCTTTATCCTCTACAATATCATTGAAACCAACATTAATGGGGAGCTTTGCTGTTTCTCAGGGGCTTTGGCGGTGTAGTGGTTAAGGCATTTGGCTGCTAACCAAAAGGTTGGTGGTTTGAATCCAGCAGCTGCTCTGTGGAAGAAAGATGAGGAAGTCTGCTTCCGTACAGATTCACAGCCTTGGAAACCATGTGGGGGTCGCTATGAGTTGGAATTGAATTGAAGGCAATGAGTTTGGTTTGGTTTGGTTTTTTGCTGTTTCTCAAACTCTCGCCACCAGCTGCCTATTTTTGTACAGCCCACATGCTAAGAAAGGTTTTCACATTTTTTGATGGTTGGGAAAAAAATCAAAAGAAGTATAGCATTTCAAAACACAATGAAAGTATATGAAATTTAAATTTTAGCAGCTACAAATAAAGTTTTATTGGCACACAGTCACACCCATTTGTTCATGTATTGTCTGGGGCTACTTTTGTGCTACAATGTAAGGGTTGAGTCGCTGCCACAGAGACCATCTGTCCCACAAAGCCAAAATATTTCCTATCTGGCCCTTTTCGAAAATTGATTGCTGACCTCTGCTCTTTCTCACTCTCTGTAAACATTTCTGGTATCTTTACCACCTTAGAATTTATGTATTTTCTTTATGACTTTCATTTGTGCATATCATTTTGTTTCTCTTGAAATCTTAAATCGAGGGTGCTAAGTCCATAAAACTGTTTTTTCTCTCTGTCTTTATAAAGTACTGTGTGATCCTCAGGGTTTTCCAAAGATCATAAAAACAAATGATCCTTTCTCTCTCCCAGATGGTTAATATAATTTAAAGTGTGTACACATGGACTGGTAATTCTACTACATTTTTTTCGCATGTTGTTGGATGCTAAAATAAATGAATTGTGCTTCTGACCTGTCACTGAAATGCTACTCAGTGAAAGAAGACCCAAACTCATTTCTACCATAGTAGAAGTAGGTTCTAAACACACGAGTTTATGTTACCATTATTTTCCAGAAGCATAATTTCTGGCACTTGAACGCCCCTTTTTAGAATATATACCAGTTGCCATGGAGTTGGCTCCTACTCACCATGATCCCATGGGTGTCAGAGTGGAGCTGTGGTCCATATGGTATTCTTTGCTTTTAATGACATTTTACTATTTTCAGCAAAGGTTCACACAGCATTTTAGGTTGCCATTCAACAATTTCTACACAAATTGTTCAGTGACATTGGTTACATTCTTCACAATGTGTGAACATTCTCATTTCTATTCTGCTTGTTCTGTTTCCATTAATCTAGTTTCCTTCTTCTTTCACCTCCTCCTCTTTGTTTTAAAGTAGTTGTTGACTGTTTGGTTTCATATAGATGATATTTAATCCATAGGGCTTTCCATGGCTGACTTTTTAGAAGTAGGTTGCCAGGACTTCTTTTTGAGGTGTCTCTGAATGAACTTGAACCTCCAACCTTTCAGTTAGTACAAGTTTGGACCACCCAGGGACTCTAGAATGTACAGAATGATTTAAATAGCTCTTGGTGTAGCCTTCTAGCTCTGAGTGGAAGTTCTCAGCAAGCCAGCTGTCTGGGGCTGGGAGGTGGCAGCCAAGTTTGGGCCCCAGGTGGAGGGTGGAGTGCACCAAACCCCCGAGGGCCTCAGAAATGGAAATCCTAGGCCTGCACCTTGGAGTGGTCAGATGCTCTGCTTCACCACCCATCACTGTCCTCTGGAGGGAACTGGGGAGGCGGGGTGGTTCTCTTAGCTTGGGTTTTCCAAGAAGCACAGTTTAACATGAGAGTTCAAGTATAAGCAGTTTATTTGGGAGGAGAGCCCATGAGTTGGAAAACTTACAGAGGAAATGGACCCCACAACCCACTGCCTTCAAGTCCATTCTAACTCACAGCGAGCCTATAGGTAAAGCTGAACTGCCCCACAGGATTTCCAAGGCTGTAAGTCTTTATGGAAGCAGACTGCCAAATCTTTCTCCCATGGAGCCACTGGTGGGTTTCAACTGTTGATAGTTAGCAATCAAGCACTTAACAACTTGCACCACCAGGACTCCTTGAGGAAAGGAGGGGGGAAAAAATCAAACTCACTGCCATCCTGTCAATTCCAAGTCATAGCGACCTCCATTGGGTAGGAAAGTGAAGGCCTTCAATAAAGGGTATGTTATCAAGTACACTCATGCTGTGGGCCGCTTGAGCATAATCCCATGGAAAGCTCTAGAAAAAAAGCCTCACACACAGGCCTCATATTTGTCTCCCCCGAGGGCCAAGGTGGCTTCTGGGATTGTTAATTTCCTGCTGTTTACATCTTGCCCTGAATAGGGTAGGAGCTCTGGTAG
>NW_006921947.1:3106065-3110351 GCF_000298275.1 Orycteropus afer afer
AATCTACTTCCGTAGTGATACTGCCTCAGAAACCCAAAGAGGGGTCGCTATGAGTCAGGGCCGACTTGACGGCACATAACAACAACAACAACAACTGAGTAAGGTGGAGCAGCCTTCCCGGTCTTTCCAGAAAGCCCTCATGCAAAGTGCTGCACAGATTGGCAGCTGGAAGTTGGCCGGTAGGCACTGAAGAAGTATGACATCAGGGATGAGGGTGGAGTGCCAATAGCATCTGCTTTGGAGCCTTATATCAACCCTCCCCTTCCACACACACAGACCTTTTTTCTTGGCACCACTGGTTGCTTCAGAAGGATGAGGAGGTGGAAGTAGACACAGGCAGGAGCTAGCCTGCTCGGTAACCCCCGCTCTCCAGTTCCTTCTGTTCCCTGGCTCTTCTGCTGTAGGCTTGGTTGAAACCTGCCCACCATGGGTGACTCTGATGGTATTTGAAATACTGGTGGCATAGCTTCCAGCATCACAGCAACATGCCAGCCACCACAGCACAACAACCTGACAGATGAGTGTGCAACCCTGAGCAATTCCAATACCTTCTTTAGACATCATATTTCTTATCTGTAAAATAAAGGTTGACGGGGTCTCAAATAGCCCTTCTAGATCTGGACTCAATAAGCAACACATTTGCAACCCCCAGAATAGGAGAAAATGGATTTTGATATTTCTCAAGGCACCTGGAACTACAAATTTAGCTTCTATCACCTCCCAGAAGTTAGACTTCTTTTCCCTGCGGGGCCCATTGTAGTGGCATCCTTTTATCAGGATGGCCAGTGCTGACCTCTTAGTGAAGTGTCAGCCCACACAATTGTGTCGGGATCTTTCATGGGGCACACTGGCCACAGTGAAATGGCTGGTGATCTCACTGGGCTTCATATTCTCTTCCCCCTGTGGCTATACCTGTGCGAGGATGTAGAGAGGGCTGGCATGGGAGGGGCGGAGGTGTGCTATTCAAATAGGTTTCCTACCTTTCTTCCTCTTTGTGTTTACATTAAATTACAGTTGAACTGAAAGTAACATACCCATAACTTACCAATATACACATCTCCAGATATGGTATAAATGAAGCTTGTCCACCCTGTAAAAGGGTCAGCAACATTAAAAGGTTAGTGTTCACAATGCAAAAAGGAACAACAACAAACAACCACATTGCCCTTGAGTAGATTCTGACTCATGGCGACTCTACATGTTACAGAGTAGAAACGAGCTCCATAGGGTTTTCTTGGCTGCAATATTTATGGAAGCAGGTCTCCATGACATTATTCCACAGAGCCACAGGGTAGTTTCAAACTGCAAACCTTTCATTAGCAGTCAGCACAAACCATTTGTGCTACCCAGAAAACCCAAAAACCAAATGCACTGCCACTGAGTCAATTCCAACTCATGGTGACCCTATAGGAGAGAGTAGAATAGCCCCATAGGGTTTTCAAGGCTGTCAATCTTTATGGAAGAAAAGCCCAAACCAAACCTGCTGCTATGGAGTTGATTACGACTCACAGTGTCCCTGGAGGACAGAGTAGAACTGCCTCATGGAGTTTCCAAGGCTATAAATCTTTATAGAAGCAGACTGCCTCATCTTTCTCCCATGGTGTGAGAAACTCACCATGGGTTCAAACCGCTAGCCATATGGTTAGCAGCCAAATGCCTTTCCCACTGCACTACTAGAGCTCCGACCCACCAAAAACAACAAAGAATATAAAAGGCAAGATTTGGGGATTAAATCCTTTCTTTTGGATATGTATTTTAAAATTTAAGTTTTGTGAGCTATTCCGCCCACACTCATATGCTCTCTCTCTCTCTCTCTCTCTCTCTCTCTCTCACACACACACACACACACACACACACACACACGAGTGCGCGCACGCACACACACACACACACACACTCCTAAACTTAAATAATTTGGCCATTGAGTCAATTCGACTCATAGCGACTCCTCCTTGGGTTCTCCTGGTTCCTCCAGTATCTCTATGGAAATAGATTGCCCAGTCTTCCTTCCGAGGAGTGGCTGGTGGGCTTGAAATGCCAGCCTTCTGGTTATCAGTCAAATGTCTTAGGAACTATGCCACCAGAGCTCCCCCGAATGTTTAACAGCCAGGCAAAGTAGACAGTCTACAATTCACTTGGCCATATATCTCTATACCAACAGTTTAAGTATTAACAAAAAAGATATTCCTTCCAGTTCTAATACCATGATATTAACTGGAATACCCCAGTCTACTTTATCTCAGTTTATTGACCGTCCAAATAGTTTTAAATGTGAAGATAATGCTTAAAATGCGCTTGTCTTTACTCGGTTGCATTCTAGTTTCCAGTGAGTTCATTCCTAGTGCACTGGCTTTGGAGCTGCAGGGATCCATAGTCTTGAAAGTATAAATGGGCTTCAGATGGTCCGTGGACTCTCTGGAATGATCCATACTCTTTTTCAGGTATGTATATCTTTCTAGGAAGAGGGTGCATAGAATTCACCAGATTCTTACCATGACTTGAGGCCAAGAGTTTAGAACCTGTGACAACCTGCCATGGGCACTTTCAGGCCCCACACTTGGCTTTCATGCCTATTGATGCATTGTATTCCTGGCCCAGAAGAGAATGCTGTGCTTCCATGGAGAGATATAGCCCTAGAAATTAGGACATCATTCCAGGTACCTTCAGTGGAAAAGGAGAAGATCCAGGAACAGAATGCAGGCAGAGTTCAAAGTTGGAAGGGCAAGGCCCAGCCTGGAGTCTGTCTAAAAGTCACCTTGGAGACAAAGCAAACAAAGGCAGACAGGAAGAAGCAAGGAGGACAAAATCTACCCTAATGATGTGGTTGTGATGGTAGCTGGCTTGCAATGCACAAGGGAGGCACATAACAAAAAACATAACTGATCGGATTTAATGTAGATTGAGTCTGGTAAGAAACTACAAGGATGGCAAACTAAACAAACACATCTGAGGGGGTGGCAGAGGATATTTCCTCACTCTCCTATTCCACAGTTTTTCCTTTCTAAGACTTTACTAGGATGGATGAAAGTTCTCTGGGAGTAAAGCTACTTCCTCATAGCTCACTCATTCCTTATTAAACCACATGCTGGGTCCTTAATCATTATTTGTTGAATATATACCAGGTGCATGAGTGTAGGCTGTAGATACAAAGATGAATAAGTCACAAAGGATGTTCAAGTTGTGCAACTCTGGCTAGGGAGGTTGGTGGCAGATGCTGGAAACCCACACCAATTGCTAACAGCCCAATTCCACGTCTTATCCTGACAGCTGGCTCTGCGGGAACACTCTTCTCTCTGTTTACTAAGGAAGGCTGAGCTTCTTATTCCCCCTAGCCTGATATATAATCAAACTCTGCAGTAAAACTCCTTTCTTCTCTGCTTTTTAAAAAACTTACCCAAAAAATCAGTTGCTGTCAAGTTGTCTCTGACTCATGGACACTCCAGGTGTGTCAGAGTAGAACTGTGCTCCATGGAGTATATTTGTACACATATATAGAAATATCATCTCTCACACATATATATATAGTCATAAGTATAGTCCCATTCCCCTCCCCATACTTGTTCCTCTTGCCTGTCTACCCATGTATCTACTCATATTATTACTGATAATACAGGATTGTTTATGTAATAATGTTTACCTTTCTTGTCCACACTGTTGTACATCCTACTTTGGTGAGTAGTGACAGGAGTCTGAAAAACTTGTGAGTGGCCACCTAAGGTACAACTATTGATCTCTCTTTGTCCACAGCAAAGAAGAGTAAAGAAAATCAAAGATGCATGGAGACAATTAGCCCAGAAACCTAGTAAACCACAGGATCCTCAACTTCCATGACCCTGAGACCAGCAGCACTAGATAATGCCCAGCTACCACTGCCAACCACTCTCAAAGGTATCACAATGTTAGATCTTGGAGACTGGGAGAAAAATGTGGAACAAATCTCCAAATAATAATAATAATAAATGCCAGCCTTACTCGTCTGACAGAGACTGGTGGAACCCTCAAGACTATGGCCCTTAGTCACCATTCAGGCCAGGAACTGAACACACTCCTGTGGCTCAACTTTCAGCAAACAATAGAAAGGCCTATGAGGTGAGCAATAACACCAGGGAGGTATGCACTCCTTAGAACAATCAAACACAAGAGATCAGAAGGACAGCATTTGCCCAGGCATAAAGCTCAGAAGGCAGGAATGGATAGGAAAGAAGGACAAAGGGAAATGGTAACCACAGAGAGGAAGTGGGAAGAGTGCTGCTACATTGTGGGGACTGCAATCAACATTACAAAAT
>NW_006921947.1:3111046-3117646 GCF_000298275.1 Orycteropus afer afer
TTCATGGTTTAAAATCAAGACAGGTATGTATCTCAATTGTACCCTTTCACCATAATTCTTCAATCTGTATGCTGAGCAAATAACCTGAAGAGTTTGTCTTCATGAAGAAAAGCATGGAATCAGGACTGGAGAAAGACTTATTAACAACTCGTGATATGCAGATGACACAACCTTGCTTGCTGAAAGTGAAGAGGGCTTGAAGCACTTCCTGATGAAGATCAAAGACTACAGCCTTCAGTATGGATTACACCTCAACATAAAACAAAAGTTCTTACAACTGAACCAATAAGCAACATTATGATAAACAGAGAAAAGACTGAAGTTGTCAAGGATTTCATTTTACTTGGATCCACAATCAACATCCATGCAAACAGCAGCCAAGAAATGAAATGACATATTGCATTGGGCAAATCTGCTGCAAAAGTCCTCTTTAAAGTGTTGAAAAGCAAAGATACTACCTTGAGGACTCAGGTACGCCTAGCCCAAGCCATGGTATTTTTAATTGCCTCGTATCCATACAAAAGCTGGATAATTAATATGAAAGACCAAAGAAGAATTAACTGATGCCTTTGAATTATGGTGTTGGTGAAGTACATTGAATATACCATAGACTGCCAGAAGAATGAGCAAATCTGTCTTGAAGAAGTACAGAAGGAATGCTGCTTGAAAGTGAGGATGGTGAGTTTGTCTCACATATTTTGGACACGTTATCAGGATGGACAAGGCCCTAGGGAAGGACATAACGCTTGGTAAAGTGGTCAGAAAAAAACAGGAAGCCCCTCAAGCAGATGGGCTGACTCAGTGGCTGCAACAGTGGGTTCAAGCCCAGCAATGACTGGGAGGCTGGTGCAGGACCGGGCAGTGTTCCGTCCTGTTGCACACGGGTTCGCTACGAGTTGGTGCTGACTCTACTGCATCTAACAACCACCACCACAGTATCAGAGATTTTATGAAAGAAGATAAGGAAAATTAACAGAGTGGCTGGTGATGGCCCAACTTTGACACAGTCACCGAGAAGGTGAAGGGGACATGAAGACCACAAGTTTCTAAGAAACAATTGGAAAACATCGATCTTTTCCTAGAAATACACATTTATATCCTTCAAAGTGAATGATAACGGACAGCTCTAACTGTGTATTAGCTCACAGCAAGTAAAATCAGATTGCCTTGTAAGAGATGGTAGAAGTCACTGCAAAGAAACAAACAAAACAAAAATGTAAAAAATCAACTACTTATTCTTATTTTAGCCAAGAGCTAACATGAAAAACGTGTGGCTGATGTGAAAGGAATCTGGTACTGTCAGAGCCTCGACAAATTGGATTCTTTGTAAGTGATGCACAGTCCAGTTCCATTCCTGATATCAAGTGCCTTCCAAAAACATCACTGCATGAAACATCTGTTTTCTGCAAGATTAGCATAACTCACTAGAAAAGTGCCTACCCCGAAGGAAATAAAGCGATGGTAAAAATCGATTGCAATCTTATTGTGGGGAAGGAATTCAGATGAAACCTTGTCTGATTCATAAGAGATGTTTCCGGTCTCCCCTAACTGGATGCCCCTTGGGGTCATTTTCCTATTATCAGGGATGGGGTGGTAGCAGTCTATGCTTCTATTTCTAGTTCATCAATTTGGGACTGATACAAGCAAGTCAACATTACATTAGCTAGACTGCGAAACAAATGCCAAAAGTTAAACATGACCCAGATGTCCATGTCAAATCCCTTTACCATGAGTAACAAAACAATCAAAATACTATAAACAAAACACGTCCAGGACCCAGCCAATGGCTCACACGTTTCAAGGAATATTTAATACAACAGAGCTCCCAAATAAAATGAATTTAGACAGTTCTTGGAGTTTATAATGGAATTTGACCTAGGAAGGTGGTGGGGGAAAAAGAAAATAAGACAAAGGGTGACCTTGATTTGAAGGCTTCATAATTTTACCAGCCCATGTGTCTGCTTCCAGGCAGCCAGCACTAGTGAGTCTGTAAACAGTAAGTGCTCTATGCTTTAATTAATTGGTCATGTAGCACTACACAGGGAAGTCAGGAACTTTGGATGTTTTAATGCAATGCAAGCATGAAATGTGTGTGTGGGAGAAGAGTGAGACAGAGAGAGAGAACACACTGTGACTACAAGTTGTGTCTTGGAGAAAACAGGGTCTTTTGCTTTAGAGCTAGGTTTGTAACAGGCTTGTTGAAAGTAGGTTTTTAGTGAGCTAATGCTAAATGTGCATTTCTAAGCTACTTTTTTCTGTACCCTTCCAGAAATGTTTTAAACTATAAATCTCAGCTTTAAAATCCATAATGACAAAATAAGCTAGAAGTATAGCTTCCCAAGTTGGCACATATGTATTCTCTCCTGAGGCAATATACCAGTTGTCCTGGAGTTGATTCCAACTCATGGCAACCCCATGTGTGTCAGAGAACTGTGCTGCAGAGGGCTTCTAATAGCTGTGCTCTTTCAGAATTAGGTCACCAGGCCTTTCTTCCAAGGCATGTCTAGGTGGACTCAAACTGCCAACCTTTCAGTTAGTAGCTGGGCTCCTAACCATTTGTGTCACCCATCGACTCTGGGTGGTAGCTAAGAGCATAGCAAGAATTAACATGAACCATGCACTTATTGTTGAGGGGTTGTGGAGACACTACCCTCACACACTGCTGAGGGAAAGAGTGACTTTTGGATTGCAACCTGACAATATCTTGTAGAATTAAATAAGCACATGTACATGGTGACCATCCCCGAAAACCTTTCGCATGTAAACAAATCCCCAGATGGAAGGAAAGATGTACAAGGACAGTTAGCAGTAGGCAAAGGGAGTGCCCGTGAAGAGGGGAACAATATTATAGTGAACTCATAGTATAGAACATTCCCAGTAAAAAGAGCCATGTGATCCTATGACATGGATGAACCTGGAAAACATCATGGCGTGTGAATTCAGTCACAAAGGGACAAACACTGGATAAACCCACTTACATGAAATATCTAGGATATCCAAGTGTATAGAGAGCGAAGTTTATTTGTGGTGATCAGGAGTGGGTTGGAGAGAGGGAAAAAGAGGGAGTCATTGCTTAGGGGACACTGAGCTTCAGTTAAGGGGAGTGGTAAAATGTGGAAAGGAATAAGAGTGATGGCTGAACAACATGATAAACATAACTAATGCCACTGAATTGTACACGTGAAGAATGTTGAAAAGGCAAGTGATTTGTAACATACACATTCACCACAATGAAAAAGAGAGAGAGAGAGAGTACCATGTGAATACACTGGGAAGGATTTCCACGAGATATTGTTCAGTCAAAAAGCACAAGATGCCAAAAACTACTTACGATTCTGATTCAGTACAACGATAAAATAACCCTGCATAGGTGTGTATTTACCTATATATTTGTGTCAGTGTAGAAAAATGGGTGCGGAGAAAAACATAGCAACATGGAGTCCAGGATATATCTGGGAGTAGGGGATACTGACGGGGGTGGATGAGGCCGGAAATGACATAGAAGGGGGCAAACTCAAAAGGAGAAGAAACAAAAGCACTCTAGCAAGAAGTTAAAGTATATATGATGTCACACTCATTCATGTGTAAGCGTAGGCTATGTTTAAGGAAAGCAATGCAAAAGATCGTCTGTCCTTACAAATAGTAGGAATGAAAAGAGCAAAAAGAAAATAATGAGTTCTAGGATAATGACTTCTAGTGTAACTTTTTTTAAAAAATAAAATTGGCCTTAAATATTTGGGAGGTTTCTAATTATTCTTTGAATTAAAATGGTAACTTAAAGGTAGGTAAGTCCTCCATCACACTACCTTGATCCAGCAATACATGGATCCCAATCAAGTGTGTACCTGTTTGTAAGTAACACAGGTCTGAATTTGCCTCCAGAACACTGGTAGTCAATAATGGTTCGGAAGTAGAGACTTGGGTACAAGCCCTGCCTTGTCCAGTAAGTCTTTACATGGCCTTGAGCAAATAACGAATCTGTTGGGCCTTAGTGTCTACATCTGTCAAATAAGGCATGTGGCCCAGACAGTCCAGTCCTACCAGTGGCCATCAAGTTCTGACTCTTGGGGACCCCCTGTGTGTCAGAGTAGAACTGTGCTCCATGGAGCACTCCATGGATGAGTTTTTGGAAGTTAATGGTCAAGCCTTTCCCCCGAGGCATTTCTGGCTGGACTTGAACCTCCAACCTTCTGGAGAGAACACCCTAACTACTGTACCCCCCAGGGGCTCCAAGTGTTTGCACCCCCCAGGGCCCTAGTGTCCACACCTAACGAATGAGAAGCATGGCCCAGAAAGTGAAGCCCTATAAGATTTCTTCCTCACTTTAACTTGAGAGGCCCAGCAGTATTCACTAATTTAAACACATACCCCCAGATATTCATACAACTTTATGTAGGACTTCAGTGGCAACCATCTTTCAAAGAGAGTAGACACCTTGTTTTGTCTTGAAATGATCATGAAACCCCAGAGTCCATCATACCTTTGGGAATGGGCTGGGAATGCTTTGCTCCTTGGTCCAGTTTGAAGTCCAAATATAAAGTTGGTGTGCGAGTGTAAATCTTGGACTGAAAAAGAAAAAGGAGACCAACTCTCAGCACTTTTCCAAGGATAAGGGTCTTTACTTCAGCAAGGTTCCACTGTAGTAAGCCCACAGCGTATTACATAATTGTAATATAATTGTATAACTGTATTTACACTTCCTCTTCAAAAACCAAAACCAAGCTCACTGCCGTCGAGTTGGATCCGACTCATAGCGACCCCTCCTGGGGTTTCCAAGGCAGTATCACTACGGAAGTAGATTTCCCAACCTTCCTTCCAAGGAGGGGCTGGTGGGTTTGAATCACCAGCCTTCTGGTTAGCAGTCAAATGCCTTAGGCACTATGCCACCAGAGTTCCTCTTAGGGAGATGGTATTAAAGCTGAACTGTTAATACAACCCCCTCTAAAGGGTCTTGGTATAAAAGTTAGCTGTCCTAGCTTTACAGTGTGGTTGACAAGCTAATTTTAGGGTGATCTCCCTACAGTCACTTTTTAAATACAGTCCGACATCAATATTTTACTCCACCTTTCTAATTTTCCATTTCATTGATAGGATAGGTTACCGTGCATCCAAATGTATGCTTCTTTCTAAGGACTCAATAAAACCATTTTTTAATTTTGAAATTCAAAAAAGTGACCCATAAACATATTTTGCTTACTTGGCTCTCTTGCAGAAATGGTTGTTCACCACTGCTGACTTGAAAAAGCTGCAACCCCATATGTAGGATTTTGCAGGATTTTCCATTACAAACAGTGCCACTGACAGTCATGCAGAGTTTGTAATTCAATATAATACCATCCTGAATCATAGGCATGGACCAAAATCCAAGGGATTTTGCTGAAAATTTTATGATGTCTCAGTGTTTATCACAAAGCCTATGTGGTTCTATTCTATTTTTTAAAACACTTAAAAATACACACAAAAATGAAGCAGCAGATAGTAACAAGTTTGGCAAGGATGTGGGGTAACTGGAACTATAACTTGTTACAAGTTGCTATAACTTGGTACAATCACTTTGGAAAACTGCTTGGCAGTGTGTAGTATAGATGAATATATTCATAACCTATGGCTCAGCATTACAACTGATAGAGGATACCCAACAGAAATGTGTACATATGTTCACTTAAAGACATGTACAAGAGTCTTATTAGTTACAGTGTTGGTAATACCCCCAAACTAAATATTCCAAATGTCCTTTAACAATAGAATGAGTAAATGGATTGTAATATACTTAAAACAATGGAATACTCTACAGTCGAGAGAATAGATGAACCACAACTACTGCATCAACCCAGATGAATCAAAACAAGGCAAAACCAATCTAGGGTGTGAGAAGTCTTAAAAGTGGCTACCTCAGGTAGGGTAGTAATGTGAAGGGGTGAAAAAAGTGGCTTCTGAGGACTGGTAGTGTTGTGTTTCTTGACCTGCCTCTAGGTTTCATAGGTATGTTCCCTTGGTGAATATTGTTTGAGCTTTCTATTTGATTTGTCCACTTCTTTGTGAATATGCTATACACTTAGTTTTCAACTTCCAAAGTGGTTCCATTCCAAGAACTATGTCATAAGTCAGTTCTGACGTAAATCAAACACCCCTTTTTATTTTCTTTTACTTTTCATTATTATTGTCATTTATTACCAGTATCTTTATAGATCCAATCCTTATTTGTTTTGGGGGGGGGTTGGGAACATTACAAATAAATTGGCAGATATGTTAACACTATATGTAGTACTTCTTACTAATAATACCACATTAAAAAAAATCGGTGCTGTTCTTTGTAACTTAAATACATCAAAAGTTGATGACTACTTGTATTTCAATAAAAACCTTACATTCATTAAAAACATACTTGTGTAAAGAGACAAAAGGAGGAACTTTGGAGCCAAGGATCACTGATTATTCTTGAAGCAGACATGATTTTGCAGAGCTCCACATATTTACTGAATATGTTTACTAGTTGTTGTTGTTATTATGTGCCGTCGAGTCGGCCCCGACTCATAGCGACCCCTCCTTGGGTTTCCAAGGCAGTATCACTACGGAAGTAGGATTGCCCAACCTTCCTTC
>NW_006921947.1:3118696-3120231 GCF_000298275.1 Orycteropus afer afer
TTGTGTTTTTGAATTTTGTTCCACATTTTTCCTCCCACTCTATCCAGGATCTCCAGTTTTGATCCCTTTCTGAGTGGTTGGCATGGCTAGTTGGGCACAATCTAGTTCTTCTGGTCTTGGGGTCATGAAGGCTGAGGTCCTCACGGTCCATCTTATCCTTGGACTAATTGTTTCCAGATGTCTTTGAGTTTCTTCACTTTTCTTTGATTCAGATGAGAGGAGACCAATAATTGCATCTTAGATGGCCGCTTGAAGTATTTTTGTTTTCTTTATGTTGATGTGTAATCCATACTGAAGGCTGTTGTCTTTGATTTCATCAGTAAATGCTTCACGTCCTCTATGCTGTTAGCAAGCAAGATTGTGTCATTTGCATATCACAGGTTGTTAATGAGGCTTCCTCCAATCCTGGTGCTGAGTTATTCTTGGATTATTTGCTTAGCATACATATTGAATAAGTATGGTAAAAAGATACAACCTTGATGCACACCCTTCCTGATTTTAAACCATGCAGTATCCCCTTGTTCTGTTTGAATGGCTGCCTCTTGGTCTATGTACACATTCCACACAAGCATAATTAAGTATTCTGGAATTCCCATTCTTCTCAATGTTATCCATAATTTGTTATGATCCACACAGTCAAATACCTTCACAGAGTCAATAGAACACAGGTAAATGTCTTTCTGGTATTTTCTGCTTTCAGCCAAGAGCCATCTGACATCAGCAGTGATATCCCTTGTTCCATGTCCTCTTTTGAAGGCAGCTTGAATTTCTGGCAGTTCCTTGTCAATGTACTGCTGCAAAAGTTTTGAAATTATTTTCAGCTTAATTTTACTTGCATATGACATTAATGATATTGTTTGATAATTTCTACACTCTATGGGTTCACCTGTATTTGGAATGGGCACAAATACTGATCTCTTTCAGTTTGTTGGCCTAGTAGCTTTCTTCCCATCTTGGCATAGATGAGTGAGCACTTCCAGTGTCGCATCCATTTGTTGATATATCTCTATGGCCATTCCATCAATTCCTGGAGCTTTGTTTTTCACCAATTTCTTCAGAGTAGCTTGGACTTCCTCCTTCAATACCATCAGTTCTCAATCCTATGCTACCACCTGAAATGGATGAGCACTGACCAATTCTTTTTGGTACAGTTACTCTGTGTTCTTTCCACCTTCTGTTGATTCTTCCTGATTCATTCACTATGTTGCCCGTAGAATCCTTCAACATTGCAATTTGAGGCTTGAACGTTTTCTTCAGTTTTCTCAGCTTGAGAAATGCCAAGTGTGTTCTTCCTTTTGGTTTTCCAACTCCAGGTCTTTGCACATTTCATTATAATACTTTACTTTGTCTTCTTGAGCCACCCTTTGAAATCTTCTATTCAGCTCTTTTACTTCATTTCTTCCATTCGGTTTAGCTACTCTTCATTCAAGAGCAAGGTTCAGAACATTCTGACATCCATTTTGGTCTTTTCTTTCTTTCTTTCTTGTCTTTTAGTGACCTTTTGCTTTTTTTGTGTATGGTGTTCTTTTTTTTTT
>NW_006921947.1:3121966-3123356 GCF_000298275.1 Orycteropus afer afer
TCGAACGACAGCCTCCTGGTCAAGGTACAGGTTCCTCATGAGTACAATCAAGTGTTCGGGAATTCCCATTCTTCTCAATGTTATCCATATAGATAGCTCTTAAGTGTATGATGTTCTTGATGTCATCCCACAACTCATCTGGTCTTTGGTCATTGGTGTTCAATGCATCACATCTATTCTTCAGATGGTCTCTCAATTCATGTGGGATATACTCAAGGTTGTATTCTGGTTTTCGTGAGCTTGTTTTAATTTTCTTCAGCTTCAACTTAAAGTTGCATAGAAGCAATTAATAGTCTGTTCCACTGTTAGTACCCAGCCTTATTCTGAACAATGCTATTGAGCTTTTTCATCGTCTCTTTCCACAGATGTAGTCAATGTGATTCCTGTGTATTCAATGTAGTAAGGTCCATGTTTATAGTCACCATTTATGAAAAAAGGTATTTGCAATACATAGGTCGCTGGTCTTGTAAAATTCTTTCATGCAATCTCCAGTGTAATTTCTATCACCGAGACCATATTTTCCAATACTGATTCTTCTTGTTTCAAGCTTTCATACTCCAATCACCAGTAATATCAATGCATCTTGACTGCATACTTCATCCATTTCAGAGTGCAGAAGTTGGTAAAAATCTTCAATTTCTTCATCTCTGGCGTTAGTGGTTTGAATAAAGGTTGTATTAACTGGTCTTCCTTGGGCATATGGGTATTATCCTATCACTGACAACACTGCACTTCATGGAAGATCTCGAAATGTTCTTTTTGATGATGATTGTGATGCTGTTCTTCTTCAATTCTGATTCCTAGAATGGTTAGTCCTTATGCCTGTCTGATTCAGAATGCCTAATACCAGTCCATTTCAACTCACTCGTGCCTTGGATGTGGATCTTTAAGTGTTCCATTTGATTTTTGACCAATTCCACTTTTCCTAGTTCATATTCTCCACATTCCAATTATAATGGGTGCTTGCATCTGTTTCTTTTCATTCTGAGTCATGCCACATCCAAACGATAGTCCCACACCCAAATGATGATGGTCCATCTGTGCCATTAAGGTTAACTCTACTTGAGAAGGCAGCTCTTCTCCAGTCATGTTTTGAGTGCCTTCCAACCTACAGGGCTCATCTTCTGGTCCTAGATTGGACAATATTTCACTGCTGTTCAATGTTTTCACTGGCCACTTTTTTTCAGAAGTAGATCACCAAGTCCCTTACCCCAATCTTTCTTATTCTGCAAGCTCTGTTGAAATCTGTTCACTATGGGTCACCCTGCTGGTATTTGAAAAACCTGTGGCATAGCTTCCTAGGAGCTCTGATAGCATAGTGCCTAAGGCACTTGGCTGCTAGCCAGAAGCCTGGTGGTTCAAACCCACCAGCCACTCCTCAGAAGGAAGA
>NW_006921947.1:3123861-3129422 GCF_000298275.1 Orycteropus afer afer
TAGATTGCCCAGTCTTCCTTCCGAGGAGTGGCTGGTGCGTTTGAACTGTTAGCCTTCTGGTTAGCAGTCAAATACCTTAAGCACTATGCCACCAGAGCTCCCAGAATAGGGAATAGAGAATTATAAATAAAATTGACTATCAAAAACATCCCCACATTCCTTTTATTGTCTCATGTGTTGAAGTGCTGGGCTTTAAAATGGTCTGATGGGTGGGTTTACATGGCTTAAATCATCAAGGTTCGTCAATACAACTTTAAAGACTACAGAATAAATTGTCCAATGCATGCATAAATGAAACCAGAAAGACAGTGACATGAAGGGCAATCCAAGGCCAAAGGTTCACAATCAACTTGAGGAGCTTGAAACAGAAATAAAACAAGGGCAGCACATGTGGGACATGGCATGGGATTCTCTGGGATCATTAGGTGTCTATGCTCCATGGAGAAAGAGACTGGTTGTGTCTGATGAAGCCTTCTAACAGTACCTCTAGGATGATCAAGGGTAAATTTCATATAATATCATATGACTCCTCTCTTTGGGAAATAAGTTGTTGTTTTCTAGAAAGAGGATCCCTGTTTGGTTAAGAATTTTTCCCAACCTCTGCTTCAGTAGCACTTGCAGTATCCCTGCCTGTGGTGAACAGATTAATCACAAAGAAGTTCTTAGTCTAATTCTCACTGGCCTTCTTCGATAATTTTGTCATAAAAATAATGCTGAGCTGGAAACCAGGAGTCTTTGATGCTAGTATTGTTTTTTCTGCTTATTACCAAAGCACTTCTCTTCTTCTGGGCTTAATTCTGTCATCTGAAAATCTAATAGTGGGGGGACTTCTGAATATAAGTCTTTTTCTGGTTCTGAAATTCTGAGTCAGAGAATGAATGTTTTCCTCCACACTTTAACATTTGAAATTCCCTTGTGCTCTATCAGTCTAAAGATGTAGAGAAGTGAGAAGCTGGCTGGGGAGAAGGAGGGCGACCAGGGCTGTGGGGAGGTCGTGAAGAGTGGCTGCTTTACTCTCTCTATTCTTGCCCTTCCCACTGAACCTCGGTCATTCACCTCTGCCCTCCTGTGGTTGGTTCCCTTTCTTTCCCTCTTGTCTCTAGTTTCTTAACCTAAAATATACCATTGAAAAATTAGCAATGTACCTAAGACTGGAAACACACACACACAGATTTGTGAAAAGGGCTTTTAAAGGGAAAATTTTAATTCATCTTGGAGGTATTTTCATCACATCTATGCTCCCAGCTCACTGCTGTCAAGTCGATTTGACTCATAACAACCCATCCTTGGGTTTCTGAGGTGGCATCTCTATGGAAGTAAATTGCCCAATCTTCCTTTCCAGGAGTGGCTGGTGGGTTTGAACCACCAGCCTTCTAGTTAGCAGTCAAATGTTTTAAGCACTATGAGAGCTCCTATAGTCTCCAATAAAATTCAGTTTTCATTGTCTTTTTTTAATTGGAAATTGAATTATTGAAAGTTTTGCTATAACATTTCTTGAATAATAAACCAGCCCAGACCCCAACACAAACCTAAATGTATATTATTCTATTAATTAATGTACAATGAGATAAAAACTCAATTTGGAAGCTGTTCCCATGAGTAGATGTGTGTGTGTGTGTATAATTTTTTTGAAAAGCAGGTAGGTCTTGTTTTTTAATTTTAATGTTCCATAGTAATTCTGTTGAAATCACAACATAAATTATGTTCATTTAATTCAAAGATGGCAATGCCAGCCTTGAATGTACTTTGAGAAAACCTGGATTTAATTTTTCTATTACACACACTACTGATTTGCAACCATAAGGAAATATCACCATTTTCCACATTCTTTCCTGTGTTCTGTTGTGTTTCTTTTTATGTATGGTATTAAACTATTAATAGACCCTGAAAATGGAATGAGAATTTAATTAAACAAATCATTCTTTCAGGTTAAAACTTAGCTATCAGTGAATGTATCTGTTTCCACAGGATTCAAATAAATTGGTTCATGTCAAACCTGAAATAAAACATTCCTGTAGAAATTCATTTCAGCATGGGCAGAACTAACGCACTTCAATCCCATCAGGCAAATTGTTTTCTTTTTCCTTCTCTCTTTTGGTCTCAATTAATAGTGCCCACACAGGTAAGAAAATCCAAAGCTATCCCTGTTCCATTTTTCTTCCCTTTTCATAATTTCTATTTTAAGTTTTAATCTGTTATTTGAAAAGCCCAATGGCTTATAATCTTATGGCTTAAATATCATTCAGGAAAAGTTCATAACAGGGTAATGGTAAATTTTGGTTAACCTATAACAATAGGTCCTCACAATGGGACCAATAAGCAGCATCATGATAAATGGAGAAAAGACTGAAGTTGTCAAAGACTTCATATTGCTTGGCTCTACAATCAACACCAATGGAAGCAGCAGTCAACATATTAGATGCTATATAGCACTGGGCAAATCTGCTGCAAGGGAGCTCTTTCAACTGCTGAAGAGCAAAGATGTTTCCTTGAAGACTAAGGTGTGATTGCATAAGCCATGGTATTTTCAATTGCCTCAGATGCATGTGAGAGCTGGACAATGGAAAAGGAAGACCAAAGAAGAGTCGATGCTTTTGAGTTGTGGTGTTGGGTGAAGATGTTGAAAGTACCAACGACTGCTAAAAGAACTAACAAATCTGTCCTGGAAGAAGTGCAGCCAGAATGCTGCTTGGAAGCGAGAATGGCCAGACTTCATCTCACCTACTTTGGTCATGTTGTAAGAAGGGACCATTCCCTGAAGAAGGATGTCATGGTTGGCAAAGTAGAGGGACAACAAAGGAGGGGAAGGCCCTCAATGAGATGGATTGACCCAGTGGCTGCAATGATGGGCTCAGGTATAGCAAAGATGGTGAGGATGGCACAAGACCGGGCAGTGTTTCATTCTGATGTACATGAGGTCACTATGAGTCAGAGATGACTCAGTGGCACATAACAACAACAGTATAACAATAGGGGAGTCCCTGGGTAGTGCAAATGGTTAACACACTTGGCTGCTAACAGAAAGGTTGGAGGTTTGAGTCCACCCATAGGTACCTCGGAAGAAAGGCTTTACAATCTACTTCTGAAAACCCAGCCACTGAAAACTTTTTGGAGCACAGTTGTACTGTGACACATGTGGGTCACTATGAGTTGAAGTGGACTCAACAGAAGCTTGTTTTATAACAACAGAGGTGTTACCAAATCCAGACAAGCCTTGTCTCTCTTTCTCTATACATATGCCAGAACCAAACCCTTCATGAGTCTCAGTCTCAGACACCACTTACATAATGACTACAAGACAACCAAGACAACACATAGCCCACAAAACCACTTCCTTCCAACCCCAGCTACCTTCATCTTATACCCTTCAAAGACTTCCCACTTACTCTGGCTTTTTTTTTTTTATTGTTCCCAAAATTAGTTAAATTTCTAATGATAGATTAGTTGGCCAATATTTAGAGCACATAAAGGGTTGGAAAACAGCCCTGCAGTGTAGAAAAATTACTAAGATTAGAAATAACTGTTATTAGGCACTAGACTGGAAGCTCTGGTAACGTAGTGCCTAAGGCACTTGACTGCTAACCAGAAGGCTGGTGGTTCAAACCCACCAGCCACTCCTCAGAAGAAAGATGGGGCAATCTACTTCCGTAATGATACTGCCTCGGCAACCCAAGGAGGGGTAGCTATGAGTCGGGTTGGACGCAACGGCACATAACAACAGCAACAACAGCAAGCAGTAGACTAACTAATTCCAGCAGATCTGCTACTGTTGAACATTTAGATTTTTTTTTCAATATATCCTTGTCACAAACACAGAAGACAAGGATTAATTGCTACCAAAAAAAAAAAAAAAAGATAGCATATCTGAAAATCTTTGAAAATTTTTCAAAAGGAAAAGGAAAAAAGCTAAACATTTTTTTGGGAAAAAAGTTTAGAGGTATCAAGATTGAAAAAACAGTGTCAACAAGAATTACGTACAAAGCAAAACTGTCCCTCAAATATGAGGGTGAAATTAGGACATTTCCAGATAAGCAGAAATGAAAGGAATTTGTCGATACCAGACCAACCTTACAAGAGATGCTAAAAGGAGTCCTTTGGACAGAGAACCAACAACAGCAAACAACAACTGACCATTAACGCACATGATGACATAACCCAGAAACCAACCAAGTTATGGAAGTAAAATAAGCTTACAGAATTGTAAACAGGGAATCAGAGACATCAATTGGCAAATGAGGGCAACTACAAACCAAAAATAGGGAAAAAAAAACTAAGTAGTTACAGAACTAATAAATGGTGAGGAAGTCAAGACAACTGCACAATAGAATAGACTGTTCTAAACATGGAAATAAAATTATAAATCACAGGGTAACCTCAAAGAAAAATGATAAACCTTCACATTAAAATAAAAAATAGGACAAGCACAGATATTCAGCAAATACTAAAACAAAGGCAATGAAGGAAGTGATAACACGATTCATAAACAAAATGAGCTCAGCACAGAAAATTATATGGAACAAAGAAATCAGTAACACCATGAAAAAACATGTAACAAAATGACAGCAACAAATTCAAACTTAACAATAATAACCCTGAATGTTAATAGATTACATGCTGCACTGAACAGATGGAGAGCTGCAGACTGGATAAGAAAACAGAACCCATCAATATGCTGTCTACAAGAGACACACCTTAGAGAGAAAAACACTAATAGACTGAAAATCAAAGGTTGGAAAAAGATATATCAAGCAAATGGCAACCATAAAAGAGCAGAGTGGCAATATTAATACTCGATAAAACTGACTTTAAGACACAAACCACCAAAACAGACAAGGAAATACACTATATAATGATTAAAAGATCAACTGAACAAGAGGACATAACCATAATAAATATTTATGCATGCAATAAAAGAGCTCCAAAATACACAAATCAGACTTTAACAGAATTGAAAAGGCAAATAAATGACTCCATAGTCATAGTAAGAGACTTTAATCCATCACATTCAATCACAGATACAACAACTAGAAAGAAACTCAACAAAGACACAGAACTGAACAATATAATTCACCAACTTGACCTTATAGACATCTACAGAATACTACACCCAACAACAGCACAATATACATTCTTTTCCAGTGCACATGGAACATTCTCCAGGATAGACTCTGTGTTAGGCACAAAGCAAGCCTTAATAAATTTAAAAACATTGGAATACTGCAAAGCATCTTCTCAGATCACAATGCTATCAAATTAGAAATTAACAATAGGAAAATCAGTGGCAAAAGAGCAAACACATAGAAACTGAATAACACCCTCCTTAAAAATGACTGATTAATAGAAGAAATAAAAAATGAAACTCAAAAATTCCTTGAATCAAATGAGAATGAAAACACAACATACCAAAATCTTTGGAACACAGCAAAAGCAGTAATCAGAAGCCAATTTATAGCAATAAATGCACATACTAAAAAAGAAACAGTGTTTCTTTGCTTTTCATAAGGTTTTCCCTGGCCAATTATTTGAGAAGTGGATGGCCTCCTCCTTCTTTCTAGTCTGTC
>NW_006921947.1:3132575-3143537 GCF_000298275.1 Orycteropus afer afer
GGAAAGAGACCTCGGATAAGGAAAGCACTGTTGAAGTAGAAGAACAATGTAGGAGGTCTCACACTCCTGGAACTCAAAACCTACTATATGGCCACAGTAACCAAAACAGCTGGTACTGTTACAACGACAGACACATGGACAAGTGGAACAGAATTGAGAACCCAGAAATACATCCATCCACCTATGGTCACCTGATTTTTGACAAAGGGCTAACATCCATTATATGAGGAAGAGATAGTCTCTTTAACAAATGGTGCTGGCAAAACTGGATAGCCACTTGCAGAAAAAATGAAACAAGATCTGTACCTCACACCATACAGAAAAACTAACTCCAGATGGATCAAAGGATCAAATGTGAACCCTAAAACTATAAAGTTCCTCAAGGAAAAAATAGGGACAAATTTAGGAGACCTAATTTATGGCATAAACAGAGTGTCAAGCATAACCCAAAATGCACAAACAGCAGAAGAGAAACTAGATGAATGAGACCTTCTAAAATTTAATTTTTATGTACTTCAAAAGACTTCTCCAAATGAGTCAAAAGAGAACCTACAGATTGGGAAAAAATGCTCAGCAACAACGTATCTCACAAGGGACTTATCTCTAAAATTTATAGAAAACTCCAACACCTCAACAACAAAAAGACAAACAATCCAATTAAAAATGGGCAGAAGACATGAATAGACACTTCACCAAAGAAGAAATTCCAGCAGCCAGCAAGTACATGAAGAAATGCTCATGATCAGTAACCATTAGAGACATGCAAGTCGAAACAATGAGATACCATCTTGCCCCAGCACTGATAGCAAAGTTCTACAAGACAGAAAACAACAAATGCTGGTGAGGATGTGGACAGATTAGGACTCTCATACATTGCTGGTGGGACTGTGAAATGATACAACCACTGTGGAAAGCACTATGGTGATTCCTTAAAAAGTCGGAATTAGAAATACTATTTGATCATGCAATCCCATTACTAGGTATATATCCTAAAGAAGTGAGAGGCAGGACGAGAATGGGTATATGCATGCCCACATTCATCACAGCACTATTTACAATAGCAAAAAGATGGAAACAACCTTGGTGCCCATCAACAGAAGAATGGATAATCAAACTATGGTACATACATACAATGGAATACTATGCAACCCTAAAGAATAATGTAGAATCTGCAAAACACTGCATAATGTGAATGAACTTAGAGAACATTATGCTGAGTGAAATAAGTCAACCACAGAAGGACAAATATTGTATTACTTCATTATTGTAAAAAGTCAAGGTAAGGTTTATATATGGAAGGAAACTTTCTTTGTTGGTTACCAGGGTTGGGGGTGGGGGAAACACTGCAAAAATAAAAATATAAAGTAAAAAAACAAAAAACTAGTGTCCAGTAAGAGAAGCCGTGGTAGCACAGTGGTTAAGCACTTGGCTGCTAACCAGAAGGTTAGTAGTTTGAACCCAGCAGCTGCACCACAAGAGAAAGATGTGGTGGTCTGCTTCTGTAAAGGTTCAGCCTTGGAAACCCTACAGGGAAGTTGTACCCTGTCCTACAGGGTCACTGTGAGATGGAATCAACTCAACAGCAGCATATTTTAGTAATACTTTGCTTTTGAAGAAATCATCATTTTGATGAGTTGTTACACCATCTGACTTGCTTTCATCCTAACTGTTTTTGGCCAAATCACCTAGAACCCATCAAAATGTTGGCAATCTTATTTTTAAATCTGAGTTAAATTTAAGAAGCAGAAATTAGTATGTCTTACACTTTTGACTATCAGTTTGAGTGATATTTTAATCATTATTAATGTATAATAACAAATTATTAAGTTATTATTATCATTTAACAAATGCTATTAGACATTACTAATATAACAATAACAATGCTTAGATAGATTTGGGGCTTAGAATGTACCAGGCACTATTCTAGGCCCTTTGTGTGTACTAATTAGGTTGCCTGGATTCTTTCTTTTACAAATTCTCTGCTCATTTACTTACTTGAGTTTCAATTCATTCATTTACTAATTAATTCCCTCATTCAATAAAGATTGATGGGGAGCCTATTATGTGCTAGTCATTAGACATTCTATTGGTGAATAGCAGATCTGCTCAGTCCTTGTAGAATTTACTTTCTGGTGAGGAAGACAAACAAACACAAAATTATAATGTGTGCTATATGTATAAAATAAGTAAGTAGAGTTCAGATAAATAATAAAATGAGAGTAACCTATGAGATATAGAAAGCCTAAGGAGATTCAACTGATGAAAGTAGAGACTTGAATGAGAAGAGTTTGGAGTAAGAGGTTTCTGGGCAGGAAAAGGAGCTGTACAATAGCTAACTACGCCTTTTGCAGGTGCAAAGTCCTGGAGACAGTAAAGAGCTTGGGGTATTCTGAAACTGAGAGAACAACATGGCAGACACAAAATGGTTACCAGGGAAAATGATGTGGGATGAGTTGAGGGAGTAAAGATCCAATCAAATATAAGGCATAGGAGTGCACTGAAGATTCTGAAGTAGGAGAGGCATTGGATCCAATTTTTATCTTAAAGAGATGGTTGGAGTTCCTGGGTAGAGAACTGGGTAAGTAAGGGTAGAAGTAAGAAGACTTCTGAAGAGGCTGCTGCAGTGCTCCAGGCCAAGTCTGGACAGAGGATGGGAAGAGAAGTAGATAGATTTGAAATACATTTAGGAAACAGAAAGTTTTTGTTTGTTTGTTTGTTTTTATGATATACTGGATATGGAAGGGGAAGAGAGGGAACAATAAGGAAGACCACCACATTCTTACTTTGAATAGTGGCTGATGGTGCCATTCATTAGGGTGGGGGAAGACTGGAAGGGAAACAGGATTTTTAGTTTGTTTTCAAGGCCGATGAGGATAGGGGAAACAAGAGTTCAATTTTTGCTATTTTAAGTTTGACATGCCCAGGAATCATGCAATGGAGATGTCGATCAGACAGTTGAAGATATGAGCCTACATAGAGCTCAGAGGCAAGGCTTGTGCTGTGGATACAAGTTTGGGAGTCATCTGACTATATATAAATGTTATCTAAGTCCATGGGATGGATGACATCACCTAGGGAGATGATGTTCAATAGAAGAAAGAGGACTTAGGACTGTGATCCAAGGAACTTGGATGTGTAGGGGTCCAGCAGAGGAGAAAGTACTTATCCGAGAAAGGAATGTGAGGAGTATCCAGACTTACAATAATGTATTATCTCAGAGGCCAAAGAAGGGGGGGAGTGTACTGAGAAGGAAGAAGTGACGAAGTCATGGAAAGGAATAGATGACATGTGGAGAGAAATAAAGACCTCTGGATTTGGCCACATGGAAGTCAATGGTGACTAGTTTCAATGGATTTATGGGGGTGGATGCCAGGTTGAGAACATGGAGAAAGTAGAGAAGTGGCAAGGACATGTGTGGAAAACTTTGTTGTGAAGTATGTACGACTCAGAGCAAACAGAGAATGGGGATGGGGTGGAACCAAGGGAATTTTGCACTTCTTTTATCAATTTGTATGAGAAGTTTTAAAAATACATTAAGGCCATTAGCCCTTAGTGATACTTGTTGCAAAAATGTCTCAGTTTGCCTTTAATTTCGTTTAGGAAATTTCAGACATGGGTCAGTATATCAATCTTTTCCCTCCAATGTTTTAAAATTTAGAGTGTTTCCCCATAACAAGATTATTTAAATGTTTGCTTATATTTTCTATTTCAAAATGCTTAATAATTCTTTAATCTATTTAGAGTTTATCTTTATGACATTTGAGATCATGAGCTAAACTGGTTTCTTTTTATAAATGGCTTATCAATTCAATTGCACCACTTCTTTTGGCTGACTCCCCTTTTCTTGGATTGATGCTAATCTTCCTTATCATTAACTTTGCATACATGTTTGGACCTATTTCTATTTCTCTTTCTGACGGTCACAAGGAAGAGCCTCAATGGGGGATACCAAGGTGCCTACTTCACTATCTAGCTCAACAGCCCCAACTGATAGAGGGAGATCATGTTGTCACCTAGTGCATTGACTCCAACTAGTCATCTAGTACAGCTCCTACAGGGCTGCCCAATCTCCTCCTCTGCCTTCCATCACCTTCCTACTCTCATGGTTTGATGGGCTTTGAGGGAGGAAAAAACATCGACACAGGCCTATTCATCCACCCTTGCACCTCCATACACATTCAGAAAACTCACTGCTCATTCCTATGCCACCTGTGTGGAGGACCATACCTTCCCCTTCCTCCTGGAGATCTTAAGAGGCCTTAAGGTGATGGAAAGTACATCGACCACATTATTTACAGCAACTTTCCAACCATCATTGTTTGGAATAGGCTGATGCTCTTCAACGAAATGATAAATCTTCTGTCCTCAATCCAAAGCACTCTGATTGTTGCATTCTTGATTATTTTAAACAATTCTGATAAGGAGTGGGAGAGATTGGTTTCCATCCTCAGTGCCAAAGGTATCGTGGGAAGGATTAAAATCCTGTAATCATGATTTGACATATACATGAAGTGCTATATAAAGAAAAGACAAGAAACTTAGGCATAATGCCAATGATTCTGTATAGAGTGAGAGCTAGAGAGGTCGAGAAAACATTTTTAACTTCTATCACCCATAAAGGAGTGTGGAAAATCTTGAGCATCAAGCTGTCCAGCTGACCAGGAATTTGGGAAGAGCCAAATTGTACTATAGTTTAGTCTCTATAGCATCTTTTTTTTCCCCCCAAGCAGTCCTTTAATCACTAATAACCCTCTATCCCTTCTCCTTCTTACCTTTGATTTATGAGTTGTTGTTGTTGTTGTGTGCCGTCGAGTCAGACCTGACTCACAGCGACCCCTCCTTCGGTTTTCGAGGCAGTATCACTACGGAAGTAGATTGCTCAACCTTCCTTCCGAGGAGTGGCTGGTAGGTTTGAACCGCCAGCCTTCTGGTTAGCAGTCAAATGCCTTAGGCACTACACTACCAGAGCTCCTTTGATTTATGAGAGTGATATTGAAAAGGACTAAAGGTGAAGGAAACAAAGATCCTGACAGGACACACCATCCTAAAATTTAATCAGAGACATGTTAATTGTGAAACTGGGCTCTGATTTCTTCACTCGCTGAATCAGCATTCTTGCCTGAGGTTAGGTGACAGATGTTGTTCTAATTTTTTTTGAAAATTAAAGCCAGAGGGAGAACAAACACCCCTCTCTTGTACAAACCAACCATCCATAACCTATAAAGTCAGTGACATAATAACACAAATGCCCCCCATATATGCCAAAAGGAAGCCTTCCTATCCCTTATCTCCCATCCACGGGTAATGAGTTCCAAGGATGAGTCAGCAGATATATTAAACAATGCTAGGATATTCCTCACAGGGCTTTGTAACATTTGGTATTTACTAGGATATTTTTAAGAGTTCTTGGAAAAAAGTGCATCAAGATGTAATGTGGGAAACTATTTGGCAAAGATAAGATTTCATAGAACTCTGGGGAATGATTTCTTCGTGTAGGTATGAATCTTTGATTTTTATGATTAAGGGGAAACTTATTATGGCACAAGGAGCTCTGGTGGTGTAGTGGGGAAGGTATTTCATTGCTAACCAGAAGGTTGGTGGTTCAAACCCACCAGCTGCTCCTTGGGAGGAAGATGAAGCAATCTACTTCCATAAAGATGTACAGCCTTGGAAACCCAATGGGTGTTGCTATGAGTTGGAATTGACTAGATGGCAGTGGGTTTGTTTGGTTTGGGCTTATTATGTAACAGGGCTTCTCCTATATGACAGCATACAAAACATTCTAACACAGACAGTCAGGGGTGTTTGCTTGTACAGACATGAGACCAAAAGTGCTCTTTTGGGGTAGAAAAAGAGAGATGTTCAAAGCTTCTATCCATGAAAATGTCGAGTCATTCTGCAACTGGAGAGAGACCTGCCTAGCAAGCTTATGAGCAAGAGCTGAATGGTGTCATAAGGTAGGGTTAGTGTGCAAATAAAATGGGGCAAAATTCAGGAAACCTGAGCTTGGGTCCAGGCTCCTTCCTCAATGAGCTATGTGACCCTGGGTTGCAGGTTTCTCATCTACAAAGGGGTGGGGTTGGAGAGCAGATCTCTTATGTCCATGCTGCCTGACATTCTAATTCAAAAAGAAGAAGAAGGCAGAGTACCCTTGGTTGGCTTTGAAAAGTATCTCACACAATCAGGAATTATAGATTCTGGCTGCCCTAAGAACTGCATTCAGACCTAATACCCTGTTATAGAATGGGAAGAGGTGAACAAGTGGAAAGTTTCCTGTCTAACCCATCGAAATCAATTAAGTATTAAACAGGTCCCAGTAGTATTGAACATAGCCTCTTGTTTATTCAAACAAGAGGCCAGGAAGTTCCCTGATCTTCAGTAACATCTCCAAGGAATGCAGAAGTTGGCCAAACCTACTGAAGTTTCTATGCCTTCCTAAGCTTGCCAGGTCTTAATTTCTAATTTTGTCAACCGGAGGGTGTCATGTGGTGGCACCTTATCTGAATTTATATTTCTCTGTATATCCATGAGACCATCTCTTCATGTTCTCAGCCATCTATAGATGTGCAGAGGATTATCGTAAGATCTGTAAGCATGGAGCTGCCACCAATACAAAACTCTAACTGTTCAAATAGGCAGGCATGCTTCACCTAAAAGGGTGGAGAGAGTATGGATAAATGGTTTTGTTCTCCCAGAGATCTAAATGCTAAATTCTCTGGCCTGACCAAGTACATCATTTCTCTGCAGATAACTGCTCTAGGGTTTGGAGATTTGCTTGTGCAATGAAATGTCATGGACATAGGGCTGGTAGTGTGATAAATGTGTCTCCCATTACCTTTTTGGACTGTTTCTTAAAGTGAGACAGATGGGATTTGGGGTGGAATGAATTCAACTTTGGCAGTCCTAATGGAGCCACATCCAGTCCAGGGGAGGCAACCCAGGCAACAACGCTCACAAAGGGAAAAAAATAAAATAAAATCCCTATTCTCCTCAAGCAAAGCAGAATTAAAATTGGGTAAGAATGCTTTGGGGCTTGATTTGGAAAGTAACCTTCAGTGTTAATTTCTTTTGACTTGATTTACAATGTCAAGAGAATTTTAAATGGGAACTTTTATTTTCTTCTTAGAAATTTGATTATGGTCTGAGAGGTTTATGTTCCAATTTGGTATATTTTAGTCTTTAGATCATTTTTATGCTGCTGCTTGGGTTCCTCACATACCTCTCATCACGGCCAGGAATAATTTGACAGGGAAGAGATGAGGGGATTTTCAGCTTAAGCTCCACATGGGCCTGGGTGTTAATTTAATGAAAATACTCTCCACACTTATTTCAGGGCCTCTGGGGTCCCTGAGTGGTGCAAACAGTTAAGTGCTCAACTACTGACCAAAAGGTTGGCAACTCAAACCCATTGAGAGGATCCTTGGATGAAAGGCTGATGACCTGCTTCTGAAAGGTCAGGTCTCCTCTGCACACGTGGGGTCACCATGAGTTGTAACTGACTTAACAGTAACTGGTTTTCTTTTTGGGGGGAGAAGTAAAATGATGGGATTCCTGGTTGGTGCAAAAGTTGGAACATTCAGCTTCTAACCAAAAAGTTGGCGGTTCTAACCCACCCAGAGGCAACTTGTAAGAAAGATCTGGTGATCTACTTACAAAAACTCAGCCATTTTAAACTCTATGGATGATTGAAATCAATGTCACAAAACAAAATGTATATTAACAGTTGAATGGAAAATGAGTCTGCTCTATAAACTTTCACCCAAATCATTCAAAAAGGTCTTTTTTTTAAAAAAAAAGAAAAACCTATGGAGCACACTTCTACTCTGACACCACAAGGCAACACTCTTGGCTGCCTCTGTCTTCCTTACTCATCCCTAGGAGGAAGGGATAAACAAGATGAGGGTAATTCAAAGAACTGAGCATGTTCAGCCCAGACTCTTGTAGCTTCCCTCCCCTTTCCCCTTCTCTTTTGGACATACAGGTTCTCTTCTTCTGCCATGAGGTAACAAGCCTGCCTTTGAAAGGAAGGTCTGTAACTCTGGCTGGACATGTTAAATGAAGTGGGGGAATGTGAGGGATTAAGATGTCCAACAAGTGTCAGATACAGGCTCTTACTCAGATTTTTGGTGATGAAGATGATATTTGGACTCCCCTCTGACCAGCTCCTCAGACTACCTCCAAATACCTTCTTAATGTTGGAGGGGAAGGAAGAAGAATTATCCTCTGTCATCTTCTCAAACTCAACTCACTACTTTTGACTCTACCCAATTCTAGACCCTCTTCAACACACTGGTCTACTTTTGTCTGGCTGTCAGTTCAAACCTATAAAAACATCAAATGACAGTCACCAGAAACTTGCACTCAAAAGTTCTCTTGGACTGATAAGTAACAGATGGTCTCAAATCAGTATCTGATGCTAGAAAAATCCACCAGTCAAGTCCAAGCAGTTTTGCAGATAATGTCTCCCATGGCAGATAGTGACACAGGTGTGTGCTGACTCATGATAAGCAGAGCTGCCAAAGCCAGGATCCTGGGGCCGCTGGGAAAGAAGCTGGTCCAGAAGACTCCATTGGCAGAAACTCTAATTAGTGATGGTGATGAGGGGCAGTCTATAAGAAAACTGTCTGGTGGAGAAAGAGTAGAAAGGCATGAAAATCAACACTAAAGGAACCAAGACGGAGTAGAAAAAGTGCTGGTTTATTTCTCTTCCTCCTTTTCACAGCCCAGCTCGACTTCTCTCTTGTGAAATGCTTCTTATTAATCAGAGAATATCAGAAGAGTACAAAAGGCCAGTGTTGTTCTTAAAGCCCAGAAATAAGAAGAGAAATGACCAGTCCAAGAGAAGACAGGTGTTTGAAGAGGGTGGGGAAAAAGGGCCATATCCAGGTCTTCAAAATGGCTTCCATTTCTCCAATTGTTATTTGTTGGACCAGGAAAGAAACTTTATGGCCATCTGGCTTCCTTCTATAATGCTAAAGAGGATCATCTAATACAGCAGTAAAAGAAGCTTTTAAGAGAGGTTTTAAAGTTTCCTGAAAAGAGGCAAATTAATGGTTTATTCCTCCGTGAACCCAGCTGAGTTGGTCCTTAGTCGACTTATGTTGCATGACAAATGTAACAGCTATATTCCCAACATGGATGACTCCAGTAGAGAGCAACATGACAACATTGTGTCTGGGGAATTTGGCACTATTTATGTTTTGATTACTTGGGATGGGGGATGGAAGGCAGAGAAAGAGGGAGACCTATTACCCCGGGTGAAACATCACTGGTGTAGTCAGGATATTTCGAAAGACAAAAGAGGATCAAATTGAAAAGTGCGAAAACTTTCACACAGGAAAGATAACTTTGTCAATTTTCATGCTTAGGAAAATGTGTGTATGTTTTGGGGGCCTCTGATAGCACTGACATACGCCTCAACACTCTTTCACATCTCTCTGCAGAAACACCTTTACTCATGCTATCTCCTTCTACACTGACTAGACTCTTTCCATCCTTCCCTGCAGATAAATTGTGTCCTCTAACCTTCACTCAGGTTTCCCTGAACCTCCAGGAGCCTGAGCTTCCTATTCCTTCTTCCCAAAACCTCACTATGCTTGCTACTCTGAGGGCTTCCCACCTTATACTCATGTCATTGGTTAACGGGCATATCCCTTTGCCTGTGCTCTTTCAGCTCTCTGACATTTTCATCCTTGTACCTTCTCAGGGTCTGGACTGCAGTTGGCCCTTCATACATGTTCGCTGAGCTCAAATGAACTGTCATGGAGTAAATCCTGAGGATTCCTTCTGACTTTCCATAATATGGGAGTTCTGGTAGTATAGTGCCTAAGACACTTGACTGCTAACGGTTCAAACCCCCCAGCCACTCCTCAGAAGGAAGGTTGGGCAATCTACTTCCATAGTGATACTGCCTTGGAAACCCAAAGAGAGGTCGCTATGAGTTGGGGCCTACTCAACAGCACATAACAACAACAAGTATGGGAATACTTCCAGGAATGGCAGGTCTTGACAGTTTCCTGTCTTACTTTACTAAGTCAAGGTCCATACAGCCCATGGACCTACAACAGATAGCGATCGGATGGTCTTGGTCTATGGTTTCAAGATCTTGACATGCTTCTCTCTTACCAGACTAGTCACTATCTGTGATTTACAGCCCATTTGAGTTGTGATTTTGAAATACTTAGCTATCTTAGAGTCACCTAGGCCTGTCCACAAGGGCAAAATTATTTTATTTATTTATTATTGTAAAAATACACAGGCAGAAACCTATTTTGTTCTTTTTAATATATTGTTGTTGTTGTTGAGAATATATGCAGAACCTACACCAATTCAACAGTGTCTCCATGTATGACTCAGTGGCATGGATGACATTCTCCAAGTTGTGCAGCCATTCTCACCCTCCTTTGCCACACTATTCCTCCCTCACTGCCCCCTAAGGTTCCTATCTAGTTTTTTGAGTTGCTGTTGTCAATTTGATAGGGGCAGAATTCTTAATAAAGCTTCAACTAATCAGAATTATAACTGATACTGAATTTATCCATCATATTTAGTACATTTTGGTCAAATTAGTCAAAAGCTCCATGATCCCAAAGATTCGTCCTTCAGTCAAAATCAAATACTGTGTTTGCAGCCATCAATAGCAGAGTTTCATATCTGCCAGGGCCAATTTTTAGAACACTGGCATCCACCACCCCATTGATATCCACAAGAGCTCGCATTTTGGTGCATAGTGCAAGAATCAAAAGACAGCTCTCTGAAGTTGTCCTGTAGTTTCATCACGGTTAGAAAAAAAAAAAAAAATGTAACATGTTCCTGGGGAAAGACTTACTAGATCATAAAAGGACAAGCCTCGACAGCTGCAAAAGTGATTACAATGATCTGTCAAGGGTCCACTCACCTTTACTGAAGGTGAACCTTGGTTTTTTATTGCTTCCATTATGCTGTTAGCCTAAATTTCCCTGT
>NW_006921947.1:3143882-3145778 GCF_000298275.1 Orycteropus afer afer
GGAAGGAAGGTTGGGCAATCCTACTTCTGTAGTGATACTGCCTCGGAAACCCAAGGAGGGGTTGCTATGAGTCGGACCGACTCGACGGCACATAACAACAACAACAACAACTGCAAATGAAGTGCCAGCTATGGCTGCCTACCACAGGACAATTCTGCACCCAGACCTTTGAAGTTGCTGAGTGCGTTTCTTTGGTGTCCTCCTCTTTTCTAAACAAACTAAAAGACCTAATTGTGCCTATTCTCCAGAGACACCAAGTCAGATCCAAGTTCGACCCTTGTCTGGGGAATGATGCTGATCATCTGCTCAGCTCTGGTCTGGCTTGGACAGGCCCTACAGAACAAACTGCTCTGTGAAAGTCAAGACTACCGCAGATAGGACTGCAACAGCCTGCTGGGGGCCTGTCCCCCTTAACCTCAAGCCATGCTATTGAAAACCCTGGGAAAGAGGGATAGAAGAATTTAAGTCCAACCAATTTTGCAATAGGCAATATGCAGGGGTAGTGAACTCTTTTTCCCCTCAGGGGTAGTGAACTTTGTCTTGGGTTTCCCTCTATCCCAATTTTGTGCATCATTTATTTTCTTTTTCCCTGCCACAACCTCATCAGGCATCTGGTTGCCCATGTAGCCCCCTTATCATGATCCCCAAATAGCAGAGGCACTCTTACTATCTAAGCCTTTTATACAAGACATTATAAAGTATGACTCCTGACCATGTGGCGTTGATTTTGACTTGGTGACCCCATGAACTGCCCCATAGGGTTTTCTTGGCTGTAATCTTTATGGGAGCAGATCACCAGGATTTTCTTCCAAGGACCTGCTGGGTGAGTTTAAACCACCAGTCTTCAGGTTATGAGCAGAGTGCTTAATTACTGTGCCACTAGGGCTCCTTTTCTCTAGACTACCAGGGCATTTTTACATCCTGCTATTTTAGTATTCTTTGCACCACATTATAGTTCTGACGTTTGCCAGTTTCTCTCTCCAACTAGCCAGTGACCTTTCTGAGGACAGTGGTTATAGCTTATTCATATCACATATCCAGGGTAGTGCCTGATGGGCACACAGCAGATGCCTCGTGATTGAATGCATAAAGGTCATAGAGAAATGGGCCATGTAAACAAAATGATAATTGTCAGTCTCCAAAGCTCATCAGCTGTGAAAGCAGAAGGGCTGTGTGGACCTTGGTGGATTTAGTCACATGTAGGCTAGAGAAGGCTCAAAGAAGTAAAGGGGACCTGAGTTGGACCCTGGTAAATAGCACAAAGAGGAAAATGGTGGAACCCTCAACTTCCTATCCCTACAGCACTTTGCACATTAAAATATTCGTTCCCAAAATGCTCTGCTTCCTTCTTGCCCTAGGATGTAGGTCTCTTCGTCCCCTAACCCCAATAAAATACACATATTTCAGATTTCAAAAGGGAAAGTCAGCCAGAACTCATTTGGATAACTGAATTTCTTGGGTAGGACTTTCTTAGGATTTCTCATAATCAGTTGCCATCAAGTCAATTCCAACTCAGGGCAACCCCACGTGTGTCAGAGTAGAACTATGCTCCATAGGGTTTTCCCTGGTGGAACTTTTGGAAGTAGACTGCCAGGCCTTTCCTGTGAGGTGCCTCTGGGTGGAATGGAACCGACAACCTTTGGTTTAGCACCTGAGTACATTAACCATTCATTCGCACCACCCAGGGCCTCCAGCATTCCTCATAGCATCTATTTAAACATGGACCAGAAAAGAAAAATCAATGGAAATAAGCACCAGTGGAAGATGGAATTGACATCAGAAAGAAATAGAAAATTATACCACTTGTTTTGGTTCCCTGGTGCCACTCTGACAAGAATATACCACAAATGGGATGGCCTTAACAAACAGGAGTTTATTCTTACAATTTGGAGGCTT
>NW_006921947.1:3146236-3148274 GCF_000298275.1 Orycteropus afer afer
CCACTAAAATACTGGATTACTAAAATGATCAAATCATATTAGGTTTCCAAAGACTGCCTTATAGAGACAATGACTATCCTTTTAAACATTTTTCTTTTTAATATTTAATTTGTTGTTGTCAGGTGCTGTTGGGTTAGTTCCGACTCATAGCGACCCTACGTCCAACAGAACAGAACGCTGACTGGTTCTGCACTATGCTCACAATCATTGGCATGCTTGAGCCCATTGTTGCAGTCACTGTGGCAGTCCATCAAGTCTTCCCCCTTTTTGCTGACCCATTACTTTACCAAGCATGATATCCTTCTCCAGGGATTAGTATTTTTTGACAACATGACCAAATTTGAGAGAAGAAGTCTGGTCATTGTTGCTTCTAAGGAGCATTCCAGCGCCTCCACCAAGAAAAATTTATTCATTCTTCTAGCAGTCCATGGTACATTCAATATTTTTCACCAACAGCACAACTCAAATACATTCATTCCTCTGCGGTCTTCTTCACTCATCATCCAGCGCTCATATGCATGTGAAGCTATTGAAAATGCATTGGATTGGGTCAGGCACTCCTTAGTCTTCAAAGTGACTTCTTTGGTCTTTAGCACTTAAAGAGGTCTTTTGTAGCAGATTTGCCCAATGCAACACTACTGGTGGAGTTCTTGGGAAAATCAGTTGAGACAACACATGTCAAAGATTTTTCTTACTTGAAAAGCCTGATAGAAATTTTAATTATGCTCAGTTACAACTATCCTATACTTGGCTAATCTATTTCCTGTCTACATCCTGAAGATATCAAGTCTGATGGAGTATATCAAGGGATACACTATAAAGAGATACTTTGCAGCAGATTTGCAATACGTCATTTGATTTCCTGACTGCTGCTTCCGTGGGCATTGATTTTGGATCCAAGTAAAATGAAATCCTTGACAACTTCAATATTTTCTCCATTTATCATGATGTTGCTTATTGGTCCAGTTGTGCAGATTTTTGTTTTCTTTATGTTGAGGTGTAGTCCATACTGAGCCAAAGTCTTCGATCTTCATCAGTAAGTGCTTCAAGTCCTCTTCACTTTCAGCAAGGTTGTGTAATTTGCATATAGCAGGTTGCTAATGAGACTTCCTTCAAGCCTGATGCCATGTTATTCTTCATATAGTCCAGCTTCTTGGATTATTTGCTCAGTGTGCAGATTCATCTACACTGAAGGCTAAAGTCTTTGATCTTCATCAGTAAGTGCTTCAAGTCCTTTTCACTTCAAGGTTGTATAATCTGCATATCACAGGTTATTAATGAGTCTTCCTCCAATCATGAAGTTGTGTTCATCTTCATATAGTGCAGCATCTCAGATTATTTGCTCAGCATACAGATTGAATAAATATGATGAAAGGATATAAACCTGATGCACACCTTTCCTAATGCTAAACCATACAGTATCCCCTTGCTCTGTTTGAATAACTGCCTCTTGGTCTATGTACAGGTTCCTCATGAGCACAATTAAGTGGACTGGAATTCCCATTCTTCGTAATATTATTCATATTTTTTTATAATCCACAAGTTGAATGCCTTTGCATAGTCGATATAACACAGGTAACATCTTTCTGGTATTCTCTGCTTTCAAGATCCATCTTGTATCAGCAGTGATATCCCTCATTCCACGTCTTCTGAATCTGCCTTGAATTCCTGGCAGTTCCCTATCGATGTACTGCTGCAACCATTTTAGAATTAGTTTTGCAAAATTTTCCTTGTGGGTGATATTAATGATATTGTTCAATAATTTCTACATTCTGTTGGATCACCTTTCTTTGGAATGGGCACAAATATGGCTCTCTTCCAGTCTATTGGCCAAATAGCTGTCTTCCAAATTTCTTGCTATAAACAACTGAGCACTTCCAACGTTGCATCCATTTGTTGAAACATCTCAATGGGTGTTCTGTCAATTCCTGGAGCCCTGCTTTTCACCCATTCCTTCAGTGCAGCTTCAACTTCTTCCTTCAATACCATCAGTTCTTGCTCATATGTCACTCTTGAAATGGCTGAACATTCACCAATT
>NW_006921947.1:3148949-3153151 GCF_000298275.1 Orycteropus afer afer
ACCAGTTTTAGGTCCTTCATTTGTTTCTGTTTGTTTTCAATTATAAGAGCTGCTTTTTTCACTTTTCTTGTGTAGTGTGATGTCTTCAATATGTAAATATTTGCATCTTTCAAAAGGAAGAATAAAAAGATTTGCTAAGTGAAGTCTCAAGTTCATCCTTATTCCCCAACTCTCATCCCAACAGAAACCTTTTGAAATATCCAGTGTTTAAGTCTATCACAGAACCCTCGGATTCAAAATCCAATGAATAAAAGGAGAGAGAACTTTGGAAGGGAGGACACCTTTCCAAGCAATGGCTGTTTCCCCTTTGCTTACTCTCTGCACAGCTGGAACCAGTTATCTCAAGTGCTTTGGTCAAAACCCTCCTGGGTCACTCACAACCTCTGCCATTTGGAGAATATTTTTCATTCTTTTTTGAGCTTCACCCATGAACTTGCTGAAATATTTCAAAGGCAAGCAGAAAAAGCATGTAAATATGCTACCTTTTTTTCACGACTGAATAGGCTTCAAAATGGTACCTTGAGCAGAGTCGTCCGTGGGTGGTGCAGACAGTTAAGTGCTCAACTAGTACCTGAAAGATTGGTGGTTTGCACCCACCCAGCAACGCTGTGGAGGAAAGACCTAGAGATCTCTTCCACAAAGTTTACAACGTTGAAAATCCAATAGAGTGGTAGTACTTTAACACACACAGGGTCACCATGAGTTGGAATCGACTCAACGATAACTACCAACAACAACCTTGAGCAGCATTGAGCTTGGGAAGGAACAGCAGTCTTCCATGAGAGGGCCCAACTCTCCCCACATCACGAAGTGAACATAAGAGAACTCAGAAAGGCAAGTGAGGAGAGGAGCACAGAATTTGGGGTCAACTTTTAAGTTGGCAAGATCCACTTAATATGTGTCGGATGTCATCAAAGAATTCAAATTTCTCCTCAAAGAGAGAACTGGATAGAATTCAAAAAGTTTCTGATTTTACTGGCCAGTATTGCGGTATGTTATAGCCAAAAGCCCCTTCCTTTGGATGTGCTATAGAAGTATTTCACTGAGGGCCATGAAACTCTTTCATCAAATTGAGATAACAGTAATATTGATGATATTGTGTTTTAGTGATAAAGTGTCTCAAGGACACTCTATTCTTAAATAAAATTTCCTGGATGAAAACAAAAGCTGAGAATTGTGGTTTTCTAGGCTGTAATCTTTACAGTAGTAGATTGTCAGGTATTTCTCCCACAGAGTCGCTGGATGGGTTAAGCTCTACTCTATGACATAGGGCCGCCATGAGTTGGAATCCACTCCCAGGCAACGGGTTTGGTTTGGATTTTTTATAAAGGGCTCTGCACCAGGCATTGTTCTAAGTACTTTGCATCTATTAACTAAATTCCAGCAGCCCAATGACCCTCTGAGCTGGGTCATTATTACTATTATCTCTATTTTACAAATGATAAAGCTGAGGCCAGTAAGGCTGAAGCGTCTTCTCCAAAGGTAGTCGGTGGTGGAGCTGGCCTTGAACCCGCACAGCCTGGCTCCAGATTGCCTTGCTCTGACTCTATAGGGGCCACGGCCTCCTCAAGGTTTGCTTTTGATCTAATGGAATTTAAAGCAGCAGAGGCGTTTGTTGGACAAAGAATTGTGTTCCAGGGAGAGCTGGCAAGAAATATTGCTGAGGGGCTGCCTGATAAGGATGGAATGGAGCTGGGAGAATTTCATACTCTCATTAAATAAGCATGTGATTGTGACCTCCTGTGAGTGACAGAAACTATTCAGAGTATCCCAGTTTTATCTTTTCTCCTTTCAGTCTTCACTTTAGACAGTGCTTCCCTGGCAGAACTGTGCTCAAAATTGGCAGTGGCTTCCCAAGGACTGAGGAGCTCTGGAGGCGCAGTGCCTAAGGCATTTAACTGATAACTGGAAGGCTGGTGATTCAAAGACCCCAGCTGCTCCACGGAAGGATGACGGGGCAATCTACTTTTATAAAGAGTCACTGCCTCAGAAACCCAACGGCAGTTGTTATCATTAGGAATCAACTCAACTCAATGGCAGTGAATTTGTTTTTCTTTCTTTTTTTTTTTTTTTTTTTGGTTTACCAAGGAGTGGGTAAATGTTCAGATTCTGCTAGCTTCAGGAAGGTCAAAATGACAGTTTTGTTGCTTGTTGCTTGCAAAGGCTTTTAACATCTTGCATATACTCCATGCATCTTTTTGTTGATGTGGGAAATGAGTCCAGAAAGGCAAATAAGATTTGCCAAATGCCATGGAGCCCGACTATTTTATCACCTTTGATGGGAGTCTAATCAGACTATTCCTCAAGAGCTGTCAACGCCCTCGTCTTGGATCCCACGCCCAATACATGTATCACAAAGCGGGGCCCTCAGAGCAGCAGCACTGGCATCCTTGGAGCCTGTGAGAAATGCAGACTCGCACGCCCCACCACAAACCCAAACGAAACCCATTGCCGTTGAGTCAATTCCAACTCAGAGCAACCCTATGCGACAGAGAACTGTCCCACAGGGTTCCCACAGCTGAAGTCATTATGGAAGCGGATTATCTCATCTTTCTCCTGCAAACTGGCTGGTAGGTTCGAACCACTGACCATTTGGCTAGCAGCTGAGCAGTTAACCTCTGCACCACCAGAGCTCCTGAATCAGAATCAGTATTTTTTCAATATTCCCAGGTAATCTGCATGAATATTAAAGTTGAAGAAGCACTGGAATGATCATGAATTCCATTTTCTAGGTATTTTTGTTGTGGGGAAGGGAGTCGTTGTGGGCTATATATTGATTATAAACGCATTCAGTCTCTTGAAAGCTTTATTCTCAGCCTGACCTTGTCATTTCATTTAAAATTCTCTTCCTGACAGAAAACAATCTTCTGTTTGTCTTGATGGTGGATGGAGACTTGTTAAGACCCAGTCATTCTTTGTGTGTGTGTGTGTGTGTGTGTGTGTGTGATTTGGGTGAAAGTTTCAGAGCAAATTCACTTTCCATACAGCAGCTCACATACACGTTGTCTTACGACATTGACTGCAATCTCCCACAATGCAACAGCTCCCCTCCCACTTCCTCCCCATAGTTACCTCTTCCCTGTGTCCTTCCCTCCATGCACTCCTGCCCTGAGCTGTCTCCCTGTGCATACACAGCCCTTATATTCTCCAGTGATTGTTCTCTCCAAAGAGTGTATCTACCTAGTGTAAATGTTCAGCTCATACGCCTGTCTTTTGTTTGGCTGGAAGCCACAGGAGTGGGTTCAATTCCAGACCTGAAAGGTAGCCAGGGGCCATAGTCTCAGTGGTTCCATCAGGCTCTATCAGACCAGCAAATCTAGGACCCAGTCATTCTTGGTGAGCAGAATAGGAAGGCTCCCACTCTGCAAAACTCTGGTTCCTTCCAGTGTTACATGGTCACATCCTGACTCACACTGGTGCCCTTTCCTCAGAGCAGATTAATTTTCTTCCCCAAAGAGCAATTCCCTTTGCATGGATGGCAATCATAAATCTTAGCCAGCTCCTGCCTGAGTTAACACAAAGACATCATGATCCTCACAGCACAGTTCACACTCAGTTGGCTCTCACAGTGTCCCAGAGGCTGTCTTTTGAGCTTTGTGCATAAAAACACACTTAATCCTCAAAACTCAGTTTTAACACAGGCTTGGAGAGGTTAGGTGGCTTTGCAAAGGCCACACGGCTAGTTCATGGTGGGGATTCTAACCTAGGTAGTCTGTCCAGAGTCCACAGTGATAAATACTGCACCACACTATCTCTCAAAATCTAAAGTAATAACTGTCGAGGATTCCAAGATGAGGTCCCCAGGTGGTACAAAGGGTTTTCACTCAGCTACTAACCAAAGACAATATTTCACTGCTATCCATAAGGTTTCCAGTGGCCAACTTTTTCAGAAGCGGATGGCCCTGTCCTTCTTCCCAGTCTGTCTTAGCCTGGAAGCTACACTGAAACCTGCGTGACCCTGCTGGGATTTGAAATATCAATGGCATAGCCTCCAGCCTCACAGCAAAACACAAGCCACCACAGTACGACAAACTGATAGACGAGTGGTTGTCAGACTTCGTTTCACCTACTTTGCCCATGTTGTCAGAAGGGACCAGTCCCTGGAGAAGGACATCATGCTTGGTAAAGTGGAAGGTCAACGAAAAAGGGGAAGACCCTCAACAAGATGGATTGACACATTGGCTGCAATGATGGGCTCGAGC
>NW_006921947.1:3153591-3161436 GCF_000298275.1 Orycteropus afer afer
TTTTAAAATGTTTTCATAATAAATATTGATTATTTTACTTCCAGAACCCATTGTGTTGAGTGGATTCTGACTCACAGCAACATGACAGGACAGAGCAGAACTGCCCCATAGTGTTTCCAAGCCTGTGATCTTTGTGGAAGCAGACTGCCATATCTTTTTCCCACAGAGCAGCTGGTGGCTTTAAATCACCCTCCTTTCAGTTAGCAGTCAAGCCCTGTAACCACTGTGCCACCAGAGCTCCCTTGATCATGTACTTAGCAGAATGTAATTTACCTCAGAGATTGTAGGGGACAAAGGAAAACTAAAATACAGGGGAGGCAGCTATAAAGACAGACATTTACAAAGTAGATCATCATCTCTGGTCTCCAGTCCTTGGTTTTGATTGCAAGACCCCTGCTGCTTGGAAGTGTGTGACATTGTCCTTCTGCGTGTAATTGGAACTGGCTGGACATCAGAATTTCTATAAATGAGAAGCAGTTGTTAACTCTAAGCATTAGTGATATTGTTGGCTTTGCCTACTTATTAAATCAGTGGTCTAACTTCTTTCTCAGCTGAAGACAGCTCAACTCTTTTTCTAATGAAATCTTACAAGCAATTTCAGTGTACACAACGTCAATGGCTTATGCTCTGGGGGAAGTGGAGGAGAGGAACCTCTTGATCTCCACCATCCACTTTGGCAGACCTTCAAGGCACGTCCCTAGGACCCAAGAGCCCCAGAAACACCAAGTGAAAAATGCCCCAGGAAGCAGAGTGAGCTGCTTCTCATCTATGTCAGTTCAGTTCTCCTTAGACCTCCCTCCCTGATGCCACACACACTGAGGTCCTTGAGCCTTATACCAGGAAGCCTTCCAAGGACCTTAACTCTCCTCTGTGGAGCTGAAGGAAAGGAAAATCTTGACATACAGCTGAGAAGGGCATGCCCAATGCTTGGCGAAATGGAAATGTATTGCAGCAACACAATGCGGGGCCTGTTTCCAACTGCACAAAGAGCAGTAAGCCCACCAGTGGTGAACACAGCAATCAGATATGCCTGATACAGAGGGAACTTGGACTTTTTTCCTTCAATTACATCTCTTTCCACTGGAAATACAAGGCAAAATACACATATACCTAGCCATGGCTTGAAGGAGCCCCTGGTGGCACAATGGTTAAGTGCTCGGCTGCTAACCAAACAGTCAGTAGTTCGAACCCAGCAGCTGCTCTGCAGAAGAAAGATGTGTCTGCTTCTGTAAAGATCACAGCCTTAGAAACCCTACAGGGCAGTTTGACTCTGTCACATGGAGCCACTGAGTCAGAGCAGACTCGACAGCAGTGGGTTTGGCTTTTGGTTTTTAAGCCACGGTGCAGGTAAAGCATTGTGTTACAATGCAGAAATGCAAAAATCAGTCAGCCTTAACCAATAATCATGACCAATCTGGTATCCATGAAATGCATCCCACTGAATAGTTGGCTAGTAAACAAAGAAAAAAATTGTTGCCATTGATTCTGACTCATGGCAACCCCGTGTGGCACAGAGTAGAAGTGCTCCATAGGGTTTGCTTGGCTGTAACTTTACAGAAGCAGAGTGCCAGGCCTTTGTTCCACAGGATTGCTGGGTGGGTTCAAAAGGCCCACCTTTAGGTTAGTGGTTGAGTGCCAACAATTTGCACCACCTACGGACACGTTGGAGCTCTAGTAGCATAGTGCCTAAGGCATTTGACTGTTAACCAGAAGGCTGGAAGTTCAAACCCACCAGCCACTCTTCGGAAGGAAGGTTGAGCAATCTACTTCTGTAGAGATACTGCCTCAGAAACCCAAGGAGAGGTCGCTATGAGTCAGGTCCGACTCGACGGCACCTAACAACAACAACAAGGGACACGTTCAGGAGCCCTAGTGGTGCAGTGGTTAAGGGCTTGGCTATTAACCAGAAGGTTGGAGGTTAGACCCCACCAGTGCCTCCGTGGAAGAAAATACCTGGATATCTGCCCTTGTAAAATTTAAAGCCTAGGGAACTCTATGGGGCAGTTCTACTCCATCACATGGACCCACTAGGAGTTGGAATCAACTCAATGGCACACAGCAACAACAGGGACCAGTTGGCTAGAAGCCACTGCCGAGTCATTATCCTTGTTGTTGTTGTTATGTGCCGTTGAGTCAGCTCCAACTCATAGCAACCCTTCCTTGGGTTTCCAAGGTGGTATCACTATGGAAGTAGATTGCCCAACTTTCCTTCGAAGGAGTGGTTGGTGGATTTGAACGGCCAGCCTTCTGGTCAGCAGTCAAGCACCCGAGTCACTATGCTACCATTATCCCTGTGGGTGCATATAAAAAAGATTATAAGTTAGTATTGAAAATAGTTTTAAGTGCTAGTTATCCACAGGGGGAATAATGGCAGAGTAGCTCCCAATGTCTTGACACTCTCTACGCCAGCTTGCACGTATAGCATTCTCTGTCAGAGCCCCTTCCAGAACCCCTCAGATCCCCTTTAACCATTCCTGCCCCCCACTCCCTAAATGCAACAGCCATAACTAATGACTGTTGAGTTAGGGAGCGTGCAAGTCCAGCTCCCTTGCCCTGGGTGGGTGGAGACAAAGTTGAATCCCCTGGGGGATCAAGCGATAGTCACCCTCTTCAGGACTTTGTCTGAGATTGCCCCTTGCTTGTTTTTTCCTTTTCCCTGTACAGCTTCCCCCACATCCTAAGAACACTTACATCTCAGGATTTGCTTCTGGGAAATCCCAACTTAGACAGTAGCCCAGTTGGTCAGGATCACAAATTGGTGTGAAGAATCGTGGCCTCCTCAGCAGCCATCTGGTGCTCAATTAACACAGTACTTACCACACTCCTTCCCTAACTAAATCTGTCCATGATCTTGAACCTGTTGTTGTTGCTGTAAGCTGCTATCGAGTGGGCTCCTGACTCGATGGCAGCCCATGGACAAGAGAAGTAAATGCTCCCAGTCCTGCACCCTCTCCATGATCAGATGCAGATTGGGCCACTGTGATCCACAGGGTTTTCATCAGAGATCACCAGGCCTTTCTTCCCAGTCCATCTTCCAAAAAATAAAAAGCAAACTCACTGCCTTTGAGTCAGATCTCACTCATAGCAACCTCTCCCTGGGTTTCTGAGGTGGTATCACTATGGAAGTAGATTACCCAATGTTAGTGTATAATAAAGTCTCAAATGAGCAGAATGTCCAAAGAATTACATGTATGGGTTAAGTAAATGCTCAAAGTTAATTTAAAAAAAAAAAAAAGAAAGAACTTTCTAGATCTAGTAGTATGTTTTCCTTCCTTAATAAGCTAGGTACAATAAATTTAAGTAAATCTGGTTTTGTTCATTGTTTTCTTGTAATTTTCCTGACTCTATCTGTTAGCATGCAGCAAAATCTTCTGCGTTCCCATGGCTCATACTTGCCACCTATGAACTGAGTACAGCCCACAGGATATGAACTAGGATAAACCCAGGAAGAGTTGATGATGCAGGTGAGACCATTGTTATGTCAGTGTGTACCTCAGGTTTCCCAAACACCCAACAGCACAACTTACCTTCACTCCCAAGGCTTCTCCAGAAATGACAGCAACTGTCACACCGTTCTTACTGGGTTTTGGAATGTCTGCACTTTTCAGTTCCTGGTACTGAGGCTCCACCATCTTCTCCGAACTCCTCAAATTCACCCACAGCTGTAGGCCATGGGCTGGTTCCTCGGAGCACGGCATCTCAGCGTGCAGGATGCCCCGGCCCGCAGTCATCCACTGCCAACACCAGACCGACAAGAAGGAAAATGTCAGGAAGCACTGAATAAGCCCGCAGGTGGGACAGTTACAACCTGAGCAAAATAAGCCACCTTACAGGTGCTGCTGCTTGAGGCCCTGGGGGTCAGGAGGAATAACAGACAAGGATATGGATGGTAGATGACTGCAGGAGCCCTTTCCAGTTTTCCAAATACTTCCCCAAGGTTCCTTGCATAAAGTCAAAGCATCTGAACTGAAATCCCATGAATGTATGAATCCCCTCTTGGGTGTCCCTGAGCCTTAGACTGGGCTCTGATGGGGAGCTGCAGGCAGATAGCCTATTGGGGAGTGCTGTCAAGACATACACCTGCAAGAGGTGAAAAAGGCAGGACTGGGCAGAGGGGAAGCCACTGCAATGCAGTTACAACAGAGGCCTCAGCCAGTCCAACAAGAGGCACTCAGAAGCTACAATCAACCTTCAGGAAAGAAAATAAAGTAAAACAGAAAACTAACTGCTGTTGAGTTGATTGTAATTCATGGTAGCCCCATGTGCATCAGAGGAGAATTGCTCCATGGGGTTTTCTCAGATGCAATCTTTATGGGAACAGATAGCCAGGCCTTTGTTCTGTGGCCCTGCTGGGTGGGTTCAAACCACCAACCTTTCGGTTAGTAGAGTATACACAGTTTGCACCACTAGGAACCTTCAGAATTGTCCCACATTGAGGCAAGATGGCCAAGCTTTTATATCCCCACAGCAGCAAATCACTGACTGTGTGTCAGCCCCCTAGGAAGGATGCAACCTTTGGGAGAGGTAGTTTCCTGATGGGGTGAGGAGGGGGCAGGACCCATGGATGGATGCAGCTGTGAGTCCTCAGCAGCCAATATTCCAGCAGTGGGGGCATGTGTACACGGGCCCAACGATACACGTGGACTGTACAGTATCCACTACCCCATGGACAGCTGACTTGTTTCTCTCTGGCAATGGAACTGTCACTACTTGGAAAGAGTTACTGACTTCACTGCCATGCAGATGTTTCAAGCCTTCATTTATAAAGTAGGACTCTACAACTTCCCATGTGGCATTTCTCCTGTCTGAACATAGCCTATTGGTGCTTCTCCAAGACTTGCCCTTCCATTTTCAACATTCTCAACCTTCCTGAATAGTTCACTTAACCACACTTTCAATCCACCTTTCTATGACCATGGTTCTCTGTTTCAGATAGAGCCTACTTTGGCCATAGGCGCTTTGGTAGTTTGAGGTAGGTTGGTGGTTTGAGCCCATCAGCTGCTTTGTAGGAGAAAGGCGTGGCAGTTTGCTTCCTTAAACATTACAGCCTTGGAAACTCTATGGAACAGTTCGACTCAGCCTATAGGGTTGCTATGAGTCAGAATCAACTTGACGGCACACAACACTTTGGCCATGCCTTTCTTGAAGTAGGGAGCTCTGGGGGCATAGTGTCTAAGGCATCTGACTGCTAACCAGAAGGCTGGCAGTTCAAACCCACCAGCCACTCCTCGGAAGGAAGATTGGGCAATCTTCTTCTGTAGTGATATCACCTCAGAAACCCAAGGAGGGGTCACTATGAGTCAGACCTGACTCGATGTCAGTGGGTTCTTGAAGTAGCCCGCCCACTAGATTTAGAGGGAGAGAACAGAGTTCTCTTTCTAGCCTCACCATTTAGTAGCTCTGAAACCATGGGTACATGTTTAAATTTCTATTCCCTCATTTTAAAAAGGAAGTACTTATCTCAAAGAGATTAAGCATATGATAATGTTGGACAAGCTGAATTATTTTAATGCAATCCTTCTTTTATTATAATGGTAGAAGAGTAGAGCAGCAGCTAGTATGGATGATGGCAGAGATGGTGTGATGAGGCAGAAGGCAGTGGAACCAACACTCCCTTATCAGGATATCACCTTATCATTATAGCCACCTTCTTAGCTAGTCCGCAGCTTATATTCTGCCCTTCTGAGAAGTTACTGTTGAGTTTTGGCCATGACTCTTTTGTCTTTTTAGTTTTTCTGTCTTCAAATTTCACATTGATTGACACACCCTGATTCAAATATTTGCATTCATCCTTGTACAAAATACATAAATGATTACAGAAAATACTTGATGTATAGAGTTCAGATTTAGAAAACTGGTCCAGATGACCATCCACTTCCTGGGGATTATAATTGTAGCACATCTCAGACAAGACTAGGATGGTAGGATCTGGGTGGTTGTTTTGTGATAACACCTAACCCTGCAAATGACTTAGCAGTTAAATTGTCTCCAGTGCAGCAGAGAGGTCTAGAAAGCTGAGGACTGAAGATGATGTGCCAAATTTAAGCATCTTCAAGTAATGGTTTGGAGAGAGGGGTACCGAGAGCCAACACTGGTAGCAGTGAGTGGAGGAGAAAATGGAGGATAACTGAAGACAGTCACTCTTAACTACTCCTTTGAAAAATGTAAGAGAAAGACTGAATGAGAGCTCAAAAAGCATTGAGGGGGTCGAGGAAAGTGTGTGAGAGGAAGATAAGAGATGTGCGCATATTTCTACACCAAGTGGAAGCTGCCATGGGAAGAGAGCAATTGAAGACAGAGTAGAGAGAAGGAAGAAAGGTCCAATGTGCAGGAAGTGGGTGGGATCAAGTGTGCATACCACCAACAATTCCTCGTCCTTGACCATACCTGCAGGTCTCCTGGGTCCAATTTACCAACGTGTCCACAGAAATCTTCATGGGCCATGCTTCCCCCTTCCAGGAGGTAAGAGACCTTTATAAGATAAACAGAAGAAAAAGGTGTTGAGTGGTTGTGAAGAGTTGGTCACTTTTTCCACAGAAACATTGCTGAGAAAAGTGTCAGGAGCAACTCAGTCAGCCACAAACACTGAGTGACTGAATCTCAGTGAAAAGGCTGCACTAGCTCAGACAACATGGCTGACAGAATTTCAGTAGACACTGCTTCTCCGGGCAAGTGCAGCTAGAACAGGCTCCGAGCTGGGTACGAGGAGCTCCCACACACCTTGTCAGTATACTAGGAGACAGCCCTGTCATAGTGGACTTGAAGCTCCATGCATGAGAGAAACAAGCAGCAAGGACCAGTGGGGGATGACAGCTCACGTTTGCACACCTTCACCTACGAGCTGATCTGAGACACCTAAAGGAAATGTATTTCTGACACCAGACACACAAACTCACTAGGTCTTCAAGAAGTGCTTGTGAAATATATCAAATGAATTCATATAAATTAAAGTCAACTTTTCCAGGTCCATACTGAGCCTTAACTCAAAAAAGTGGACAGAAATGCTGTGTATCTAGATCAGTGTTGTTCAATAGAGTAGCCACTCACCACGTGTGGCTGTTTAAACTTCAATTCATTCAAATTAAATAAGGTTGAAAATTTACTTCCTCAGTCATACTAGTCACACTGTGAGTGCTCAATAGCTCCAAGTGGCTGGGGCTATCGTACTGGACGATGCAGCTACAGAATAATTCCATCTTCTTGCACAGTTCCATTTTACAGTGCTGATCTAGAGAAAAGAACGTTGGAAATCATTACTCAGCTATGGCAGAGATTTTGTGTGGGAGGAAGAAACCTTCCCAGAACCCTCTGTAATCATGGTACCTCTTGGCAAGACAAGATGTTACACTAATTCTAAAAAAGCAAAAGAAAGTTGAAACTGACTTAGGTCATGCCTTCACTAAAAGGGAAGACCGAGGGACTCTAAAATTTTCATTTTTAAAGTGATTGTGATTATCCCAGCTAGCAATGGTTACAAAAAACACTCCAGTGCTTTAAATTAAAAAAAAAAAAATTACTTCAGGGACACAATTGTTATTTGAAATGTAAAATTTAATACTTAACGCTTGAAATGTTATGTGTGTGTCAGGGTAGGAGCTCTCTTTGTATACCTCTATTTAGCTTCTCTACTCTACTTAGCATGATAGTTTTTTGCAAGACCAAGGGCTCATTCGTTGCAAATACCTTTTTTCAATAACACAAATAGTGGCTATACACATGGACTTCACCAGATGGAGTACACAGGAATCAGACTGACTACATCTGGGGCAAGAGGTGATGGAAAAGTTCAGTATCTTCAGCCAAAATCAGGCCAGGAGCTGATTGTGGAATAGACCATCAACTGCT
>NW_006921947.1:3161806-3170460 GCF_000298275.1 Orycteropus afer afer
CTCGAGTAGCAATATTGAAAGATTCTACGGGCAAAATATTGAATGATGTAGGAAGCATTAAAAGAAGATGGAAGGAATACACAAAGTTACTGTACCAAAAAGAACTGGTCAATCTTCATCGATTTCAGGAGGTGGCATATGTTCAAGAACCAATGGTACTGAAGGAAGAAGTCGAAGCTGAAATGAAAGAATTAGCTAAGAAGCTAAGTAGAGGTATATATACAAAGAGAGCACCAACCCTGAAACACACATCACATTTCAAGCTTTAAGTACTAAATTTTACATGTCAAATAATTGTGTCCCTGAAGTAATTTAATTTTTTTAAAATTTAAAGCACTAGAGTGCTTTTATTATTATTATTATTTGTAATCATTGCTAGCTGAGATAATCACAATCACTTTGAAAATGAAAATTTTAGAGTCCCTCAGTCTTTCCTTTTAGTGAAGTCATGATCTAAGTCAGTTTCAATTAGCTAAGAATTGATGGAATACCCATTGAGATGTTTCAACAAACGGATGCCCCACTGGAGGCACTCACTCAGCTATGCCAAAAGATTTGGAAGACAGCTCCCTAGCCAAATGACTGGAAGAGATCCATATTTATATCCATTCAAAAGAAAGGTGATCCCAAAGAATGTGGAAATTATCAAACAATATCATTAATATCGCATGCAATTAAAATCTCACTGAAGGTAATTAAAAATAGTTGCAGCAGTGTATTGACAGAGAACTTCCAGAAGTGCAAGCTGGATTCAGAAGAGGATGTGAAACAAAGGATATCATTGCTGATGTCAGATGGATCTTGGCTCGAAGCAAAGAATACCAGAAAGATGTTTGCTGTTCTTATGTGCCATTGAGTCGGACCGGACTCATAGCGACTCCTCCTTGGGTTTCTGAGGCAGTATCACTACAGAAGTAGATTGCCCAACCTTCCTTCCGAGGAGTGGCTGGTGGGTGTGAACTGCCAGCCTTCTGGTTAGCAGTCAAGATGTCTTAGTCACTACACTACCAGAGATGTTTACTTGTGTTTTATTGACTATGCCAAAACATTTGATTGTGTGGATCATAACAAATTTTGTGGATAACATTGAGAATGGGAATTCCAGAACAATTGATTGCACTCATGAGGAACCTGTACATAGACCAGGAGGCTGTTGTTTGAACAGGACAAGGGGACACTGCATGGCTGAAAATCAAGAAGGGAGTGTGTCAGGGTTGTGTCCTTTCACCATACTTTTACAATCTGTATACTGAGCAAATAATCTGAGAAGATGGACTATATGAAGTAGAACATGGCATCAGGATTGGAGGAAGATTAACAACCTGCTGATGATACAACTTTGCTTGCTGAAAGTGAGGATGACTTGAGGCACTTACTGATGAAGGTTGAAGAATACAGTCTGCAGTATGGATTACATCTCAATATAAAGAAAACAAAGATTTTCACAACTGGACCAATAAGCAGTGTCACGATAAATGGAGAAAAGATTGAAGTTGTCAAAGACTTCACATTGCTTGGTTCTACAATGCAGGCAGCAGTCAGGACATCAGATGATGTATAGTACTGGGCAAATCGGCTGCAAAGGACCTCTTTCAAGTGTTGAAGAGCAAAGATATCTCCTTGAGGACTAAGGTGCACCTGACACAAGCCATGGTATTTTCAGTCACCTCATATGTATGTGAGAGCTAGACAATGAATAAGGAAGACTGAAGAATTGATGCTTTTGAGTTGTGGTGTTGGTGAAGAATGCTAAAATTACCATGGACTGCTAAAAGAACTAACAAATCTGTCCTGGAGGAAGTTCAGCCAGAATGCTTCTTGGAAGCAAGAATGGCCAGACTTGGTCTCACCTACTTTAAGCGAGAATGGCCAGACTTGGTCTCACCTACTTTAAGTGAGAATGGCCAGACTTGGTCTCACCTACTTTGGTCATGTTATCAGAAGCAACCATTCCCTGTAGAAGGATGTCATGCTTGGTAAGGTGGAAGTTCAATGAAAGAGGGGAAGGCTCTCAACGAGATGGACTGACACAGTGGCTGTGGTGATGGGCTCAGATATAGCAAGGATAGCGGAGCTGACGTGGGACCAGGCAGTGTTTTGTTCTGCTGTACATAAGGTCACTATGAGTTGGAGATGACTGAACAGCACCTAACAACAACAACTTAGCTTCAATAATGCATTTTGTTCACATGGATGGAATTCATCTGTAATTTCAACAAGAAATATCAATTAGCCCAAGCAGTTCTGAAAGGTGTGTACAAAATTATGTTTATCTATAAAGCACACAAGACACTATGGCTAGGCTTAAGGGCCACAACTTGTAACAATTACAATATGGGATAAATCTGTCATCCTCTAACTATCCTAACATTTTATTTAAAGCTGAACATTTTCATCCTTTATAATCTCAGAAATTTCACTTCAAAATTCTATCTGTTGTTGTTAGGTGCTGTCGAGTCGGTTCTGACTCACAGAGACCCTGTGGACAACAGAACGAAACCCTGCCCAGTCCTGCACCATCTTCACAATCCTTGCTGTGCTTGAGCCCGTTGTCATAGCCACTATGTCAACCCATCTCATTGAAGGTCTTCCCCTTTTTCACTGACCCTCTACTTTATTAAGAATGCTATCCTTCTCCAGGGACTGGTCCCTTTCGACAACATGACCAAGTAGGTGAGACAAATTCTGGCCATTCTCGCTTCCAAGGAGCATTCCAGCTGCGCTTCTTCCAGGACAGATTTGGTCATTTTTCTGGCAGTCCCTAGTGTTTTTAGTATTCTTCACCAACAACACAATTCAAAGGCATTACCTCTTCTTTGGTCTTCCTTATCCATTGTCCAGCTTTCACATGCTTGTAAGGAAATTGGAAATACCATGGCTTGGGTTAGGCCCATCTTAGTCTCCAAAGTGACAGTTTTGTTCTTCAGCACTTTAAAGAGGTCTTTTGCAGCAGACCTGCCCTGTGCAATACAACATCTGATTTCTTGACTGCTGACTCCATGAGTGTTGACTGTGGATCCAAGGAAAAGGAAATCCTTGACAACTTCAATCTTTTCTCTATTTATCGTGATGCTGCTTATTGATCTAGTTGTGAGGATTTTTGTTTTCTTTATGTTGAAGTGTAAAACATACTGAAGTCTGTAGTCTCTGATCTTCATCAGTAAGAGTTTCAAGTCATCTTCACTTTCAGCAAGCAAGATTGTGTCATCTGCATCTTGCAGGTTGTTAATGAGTCTTCCTCCAATCCTGATGCTGCATTCTTCTTTGTACAGTCCAACTTCTTGGATTATTTGCTCAGCATACAGATTGAATAAGTATGGTGAAAGGATATAACCCTGACACACACCTTTCCTGATTTTAAACCATGCAATATCCCTTGTTCTGTTTGAATGATAGCCTCTTGGTCTAAGTCTAAGACAAATTCCATTTAACCATTGTTAAATGAGTGAACCTGAAAATGCAGTCTGCAATTAAAATTCCACCACCACTTGTAATTATGTTAGACCCGATTTTCACTCATTCAACCAAATATAATGAATGATTTAAATCAGTGTTTTAAAAGAATAACAATTCCTAAAACCTCCAAGAAACAGTGCACCCATCCCACTCCCACTGAGTCTATCCAACTCATAGTGCCCCTAGAGGATGGAGTACAACTGTCCCATAGAGTTTCTAAGGCTGACAATATTTACAGAAGCAGACTGCTTCATCTTTCTCCTGCAGAGAGGCTGGTGGGTTCAAACTGCTGACCTTTCAGTTAGCAGCCAAATGCCTTAATCACTGTACCACAAGAGTTCCTTAGAAAGAGTGGAACATTATTATATTTAAGCAAGAAAGAAAGCAAATCAAAAAATATATACCTGAGAGGTAATGGAAGAGAAAGAAGTTATGAAGTTCTGAGCATACATATCAGATAACAGCTGTTAACTTCTATTACCCCTCGGGTATGTATTAATAATAATTGTTGCTATTTTCTCCTCCATTCAAGAAACCACCATCTATGTCTAAAACAGCCATTTTCTGGAGTCTGTGCTTTTGCTCAAAGTATAAAAAGTATACTTAACTAAACTTTTTAGATATCAAAATTCAAAAGTTGTTTTATAAAATCATATTCCTGATCAGAACATTTGATTATGGTAACCGGGCACCATCTAATTCTTCTGATTTCAAGGTGATGTCAGAATAATTTTAGAACAAATTAAGAAGGTAAATTCATCATAAGATCATTAATTAACAGATATAAAACCTATGACAATTATTTCAAAATAAAAAATTAAAAAGGTAAATTCATCAACAACATTCATTTACTAATTCACTGAACCAATATGCATTGAGACCCCTCCAATGACTTGAGTACTATGTTACCAAAACCGCACTGCTGTCAAGTCAGATCCGACTCATAGTGACCCCTCCTTGGGTTTCTGAGGTGGTATCACTAGGGAAGAAGATTGCCCAACCTTCCTTCCGAGGAGTGGCTAGTGGGTTTGAACCACCAGCCTTCTGGTTAACAGTCAAATGTCTTAGGGGGTTAGAAAAAAAAAAGGTGGGACAAAGAAGAAAAAGTAGATATCTTCATGGAGCTTATATTCTCATGGGGAAGAAAGATTGCAAGAAGGAAGTAAAATAAGGAGTAAGTGTCTGGCTAGATAAATACAGAGTGCTAGGAGGAGTAAAGGTAGGTACTTATCTCATACTTGTGTGCAAAGCCAAGGTTCTCAAAGGAATAGAGACCTAAAGGAGGAATAGTAACAAACCAAACCCACTGCTGTTGAGTAGAGTTGCCATATTGAAGGATTCTATGCGCAAGATACTGAAAGATCAAGGGAAGATGGAAGGAACACACAGAGTCACTGTACCAAAAAAAACTGGTTGATGTTCAACCATTTCAGGAGGTAGCACATCAAAGCCTAGGGGCTAAAAATATGGCAGGTGACATTAAAAAGTAAATTGTGGTGAACATGACTAATTTAAAGAGAAATTTAAGTGGATACCAAGAGAGGGTCTTTTTCCTTCAAGTTTTATTTTAGGGAGTGTTACAGGAGGGGGACCCCATGAAACCAAAATAGGTTCTTGTCTTCTGGCAAGAAAGAATTGCTCGCAGAGACAGGGGTGGTTTATAGAGAGCAAGCCTTTAATGAAACACTGCACAAGACTGTACAGTGGGACAGCAAACTAGGTGTCTAGCATGTTAGCTGGACTGCCAGCGCTTCCCAGTTGGCTGACAGCAATTATAGGGGACAGAATGAGGAAGCTAGACAATAAGGAGCTCTGGCAACACAGTGCCTAAGGCACCTGACTGCTAACCAGAAGGTTGGTGGTTCGAACCTAGCCACCACTCTGCGGAAGCAAGACTGGGCAACCTACTTCCATAAAGATTTGCTGCCTCAGAAACCCAATGGGGGTCACAATGAGTTGGAATCGACTGGATGGCAGTGAGTTCTGTTTTTTGGTTTATACAATTGGCAAGTCACGTGGGCAGGATTCCTAGCTTTTGACGTTCTGCTCCTCCGGATTGATCCAGGCATCTGCTAAACTGTGGATCAAAAGCTGCTCCCTTACAGAGTCTCCTGTGTTGACACCTTAGAATCTACCACAAATGGCCTGGCAATCACATAGTTTTCTTTCTTTAGGTTTTCTGATCAACCCAACCAACCCAATCCACTGCCCTCGAGTCGGATCTGACTCATAGTGACCCCTCCTTGGATTTCCGAGGCAGTATCACTACGGAAGTAGATTGCCCCATCTTCCTTCTGAGGAGCAGCTGGTGGGTTTGAACCACCAGCCTTCTGGTTAGCAGTCAAATGCCTTAGGCACTACGCCACCAGAGGTTTCTGATCAGTAGGGGTAATTTCAGTAGTTTACAAAAGAATATGACCGGCAACTTCCACTCCTTACATTTGTCCCTACCTCACATAATTTACAAGGGACTGTGGCCTGACAGCTTCTAACACATGAGCTCTCTGTACCTCAGAAGCAATTTTAATACTGCTCCCTCATAAATGCCTGCCACTTTGCAATAGCAACAACACAATTTCTCATTTACTTTAATACTCAAGGACACTGATGGGCAGCTTATGACACAAAACAGAAAGAAGATAGTAAATCTACTAAAATCCATTGGATTGTACACTCTAAGCTGGTGATCTTTATGGTACTGTTCATAAATTATATCTCAATAAAGCTGTTAAAATGCTAGGAAATGACAAATATACTAGAAAACCATTGAACTGTACATTGTAAATATTATGGTATATAAATTATATCTCAACAAATCTGTTAAAAATACAAGGAAGGTAAAACCATATGGCTGGTTATCACTCTTTTCTGCTTTAGTCTCAAGTTGCTATCTTTTGGAAGATGAAAATGGGTATCGACCATGAACCAATAATCAATTCCTGGGACATTCTCAACCAAATTGTCAAATGTACACTTTGGAGGACCAGACAAAAATAATACGTCCAACATATGCTCCAGTCAAATAAAGGAAACAAATGCTAGAAAATTCCAGGGGCACATTAATGGCTAGAAATAAAAAGAAGCCAGAAATCTTAGAGTTGGTAAGAATTCAGTTGACTCTCCCACCCAAAGCTGTTGTTGTTATGTGCCACTGAGTCAATTCTGACTCATAGCAACCCTACAGTATACCAAAACCATCCCACAAGGCACTATTACCCTTAGAGTAGCCCCTAGAAGGAAGTGCAAGACTGAGTATGTGTGCCAAATAAAAACTTCATTTTCTCCCTTCTAATGAAGAGGAAATTAAGCTGGATTTCCCAGGGTGTTGGATTCACCTATAGCTGTTCCTGTTGTTTTGAATTTTCCAGTCTGTAAAATGGGGATGATCATGGTTTTGCCTGCCTCGTGAGTCGTTGTGAAAATTAAATGAGCTAAGCAAGTGTTAAGAAAGCGCCTGGTGCTCAGATGGAGCTGTATTCACATTAGCTATCTATGGAAGAGGAGTCCTTGGGTGGTACAAATGGTTAATGAGCTCAGCTGCTAACCCAGAATTTGGAGGTTCAAATCCACCCAGAGGCAGCTTGGAAGAAAGGCCTGGTGATCTACTTCCAAAAAATCAGCCATTGAAAACCTATAAAGCATAGTCCTACTCTGCCACACAAAGTGTTTCCAAGGCCGTAAATCTTCACAGAAGCAGACTGCCTCATCTTTATCCCACGGAGCAGCTGGTAGATTCAAACCTCTGACCTCTTAGTTAGCAGATCAATGCTTTAACCATTGCACCACTAGAGCTCCTAAACTACTGTTAAGTACTACTGAAAAAAAAGAGTGTTGGAAATTGGAGCAAGTGGAATAAAGGGGCAATGGCTGGGTTATGTGCAGTTCTTATCCCAGGGCAAAACCAAAACAAACAAACAACAAATCAAAAGTCACTTATCTGACCCCTGAGACTGTGGCCCTCAGATACCCTTCAGGCCTGGAACTGAACTCACCTCTGTGGCGCAACTTCCATTCAAATAATAGACAGGCCTATAAGGTGAACAATAACACCAGTAAGGTAGCACTCCTTGGAACAATCAACCTAGCACTCCTTGGAACAATCAACCATATGAGATCAAAAGGGCAGTATTTGCCCAAGGATAAAGCTCAGAAGGCAGAAAGGGACAAGAAAGAAGGACCGAGGGAAATGGTAGCCACAGGGAGAAAGTGGGAGGAGTGCTGTTAGACTCCGGGAATGCAATCAATGTTGCAAAACAGCACGTGTATGAATTATTGAATGGAAAACCAACTTGCTCTGCAAACTTTCACCCAAATTACAATAAAAAAAAAATCAAGAGACTATTCAGCTTTCTGTACTGTGTACATGCTGATGGTTTCCCTCATCCTGGATGATTGTCTTTGTTTTTTCTTTTGTCCTGTCCAAAGTTTAATAAAAGTGTCTCTATTGAAAAAAAAAAATCACTACTCTGACTTTAATTTTTTTGTGGTTGAGCAAAGGTAGGATTTATTAATATCCCCTTAAACTAAACTAAACAGGAATGCTTTGTAATCTAAAAAAACTAGTCGCTAAAGAGGACCAGTCCAACGCTATCCATACTTTATACATGGGTGTTTTACACACTTTATACATAAGTGTTTTCATATATGTAGTTTTGTTTTATAATTAACCGTGGAATGATAATATGTTGATAAAAAAAGAGCAAAGCTGAAGAATATATATGGAAAGGTCATTAATCAATATTAAATTAACCCTTGGCCCTCAATCTATCTGTATGTCCTCAGCACGCCTGAGCCTCACCTGACCTATACTCAACATTGCCACCACATGGGTGGGAGTGGAAGGGAGACAAGGGCAGTAGTTTCCCTTGAAATGACAGGTCCTATTTACTGAACTTTTAGGTCCCTGGGTGGCACGAACAGCACTGGGTTATTAACCTAAAGGTTGGCACTTTGAACCCACCCAGCAACATCACATAAGGAAGGCCTGGCAATCTCCTTCCATAAACATTCCAAAACCAAACCCAAACTCTGCCGTCGAGTTGGATCCAACTCATAGCAACCCCTTCTTGGGTTTCTGAGGCAGTATCTCTACGGAGGCAGATTGCCCAACCTTCCTTCCGAGGAGTGGCTGGTGGGTTTGAACCAGCAGCTTTCTGGTTAGCAGCCAAAAACCTTAGGCACTACGCCACCAGAGCTCC
>NW_006921947.1:3172660-3176180 GCF_000298275.1 Orycteropus afer afer
GTATTTCATTCTACTGTGCACGGTAGGGTCGTTATAGTTGGAAACGACTCAATGCACCCAACAACAACTGCCATCGAGTCGACTCCAACTCATAGTGGCTCTATAGGACAGAGTTGATGGAACTGGCCCATAGGGTTTCCAAGGCTGCAATCTTTACAGAAGCAGACAGCCACAGCTTTCTCACATGGAAAAATCACCAACCGTTTGGTTAGCAGCCAAGTGCTTTAACCACTGCACCACCAGGATGCCTCTGTAAAGATTACAGCCAAGAAAACCCTATGTGAGCATATTTCTAATAAGCTCCTCAGGGATGCTGATAACTTGAGTCTCAAAAGAACTTTCCAACATCTGCTCTCTATGATAGTTGTCACATTCAGTAATAACCTGGAATAAGTAAGCCACCAACTAAATAAATAGGTGCTCACACTTTTAATACTTTCAGAATAATGGGTGGTTTATAAGTGGTTTTTAAGTCTCTATGACACGTGGGGTTGCCATGAGTAGAAATCGACTCTACCACAACTTGCAGTTTGGTATTTACTGAACTTGGCCAAAGCAGCAGAGACTTCCCTTACCCTTTCCCTAGTGGGCACAGTACTGGGCAGCCAAGCGGATGCCAGAAGAACAACAAGCTCCCACCTCTGGGCCTTCGGGTCTATTTCTAGCTGACGCTACCTTGGGGAGCTTTTGTAGTCCAAGGTTACAGTCTTCAACCTCCACGGGCCTCGGGTCTGACTGGTTCAGGGACAGGTGGTCCATCGCACCCATGGAGCCCTGGGCTGGAACCATTTCCATTTTGATATGGTTTCTGTTTCACACTTGTCTAGTGTTAATAAGCACCTGTCAACAACAGCAGCTGCCACAGTCTCAAAAACGGGTCCCATGTCTGTCTCGTTATCATCTTATTATTATTGGAATGACTTTTATTCCATTTTAAAATGTAAAATATGAATTAAGCTAGTTATAGCTTACAAATTCTGGTTCTATCTTTCCAATAGATACAACATTGACACTGACAACAAAATTTTGATAAGTTTGTGAGTTTTTGTGGACCAAGGCCATTCTTTGCATGGTATACTAATATATTACATTATTATTGTGAACAGCCATTCTTTTCTTTCTCTTAGTAATCATTGTTTTTCAAATTGCAAATACAACACATCATAAGAAAGACCTTCTCTTAATATGTTGTTGTTGTTGTTGTTATGTGCCATCGAGTCAGACCCGACTCATAGCGACCCCTCCTTGGGTTTCCGAGGCAGTATCACTACGGAAGTAGATTGCCCCATCTTCCTTCTGAGGAGTGGCTGGTGGGTTTGAACCACCAGCCTTCTGGTTAGCAGTCAAGTGCCTTAGGCACTATGTTGTTGTTGTTGTTGTTATGTGCCGTCGAGTCAAACACGACTCATAGCGACCCCTCCTTGGGTTTCCGAGGCAGTATCACTACGGAAGTAGGATCGCCCAACCTTCCTTCCGAGGAGTGGCTGGCACTATAGAACAAGTTAAATCATGTTACTACGAAGACGAAGACGTACGACAAGTCAAATGATCTTTCTAAAAAGAGAAACCGTCCTAGTTGCCCCATGGACTTTACCTGGGGAACTCTTCAAAACTACAAATGCCTCACTCACAGGGATTCTTTCTTACTTGCTGTGAGTTGGAGACTGGGTGTTGGGATTTTTTTGAAAGCTCACCTTGCAATTTTAATACAATATTATGGGACATTGCTTCTCAAAATGTCAGTCTGCAGAAACATCACCTGGAGGCTTAGTAAACAGATTCCTGGGTCCATCTTCATTGCGGGGAGGGGGTGGGGGTTGAGATTCTGCATTTCTAACAAGCTCCCCAGTGATGCTGATACTGCCACCCACAGGTCACACTTAGAGTCTATGAGGAATTTTCCAAAATCTCTTCTCCGTGATAGACAGTTATGTTCACTAATACTTGGAATAAGTAAGCCAAGAACAAAATAGGCAGTTGTGGTTTTAATGCTTTCAAAATAATGGGTGGGTTTTAAGTTTCTAAGGAGCCACGGTGGGACAGTCATTATGTGCTCAGCTGCTAACCAAAAGGTCGATGGTTCGAACCCACCAGCTGCTCCGTGGGAGAAAGATGTGGCAGTCTGGTCCCATAAAGATTCCAGCCTTGGAAACCCTCTGGGGGCAGTTCTGCTCTGATTTGGTTTGGTTTTTGAAGTTTCTGTATCCACCAGTTGTGAGTTACTGTTTAGTTACTACAAACACATCATTTTTTAATTTATATTTTTTAAGTAGACACAATACCCTAAATAAGACATGCCTTTTGGATTGTGTCATATATCAGGGTTCAGCAAACTATGGTTCACAGGCCAAGGCTGGCCCATGGCCTGTTTTTGTAGGGCCCATAAGCTGAGAATAGCTTTTACATCTTTTAATGATTGAAAAAATCAAAAGGAGAGTAATATTTCATGCCACATGAAAACTGAAATGTGACATTCAAAGTTCAGTGTCCATAAATAAAGCTTGAAAGGCACAGAGCCACATCCATTCCTTTATGTCTTGCTTTATGGATGCTTTCACGCTACAGAGGCAGAGGTGAGCAGCTGCGACAGGCACATGGCTCGCAGAGTCTAATACGTTTACTCTCCGGCCCTTTACAGAAAACGTTTGCCTGCCCGTTACAGGCAAATGGTTTTACGTCATACGTCAGTACACATAAAAATTGCTTATAAGAGATTGAGAAGAGAAAAGTCTCCCCCCCTTTTTCTCTACTTCTGTGGCATGGAGATTTTCCCTGGAAATACAAACATAAACATCATTTTTCCCATGTGAAATGCTATGAATTCTGGATGAGAGAAGTCTGATCCATGAAGCTTTATTGAATCCACACTACCTACCCTTTATTACTTAAAGCAAAAACCATACTTTCAGTATTTGGAAAACAAATAAACAAGGAAATCATTGGTCCTTTATTATTTGTTTTTACTCTTTATTTTGCTAAGTGCTATACATGCTAGACTGAGACCATGAGTATAAATTAATGCCTGTAGAGGATTTACAGAAAAAAAAATACAAGTCAAGCAGCACTTCTGAGAGCTGACAAAACCCAGATGATGTTTTAGGCGTTACATAATCGTGAACACCTGGAAAACTGCCGTGGGTGGGTGAGGAATTGTGTTATGTTTAAACTCAAGGGTTGCATGTGTCTAATCAAGTCAAAAATGTGTAATCTGAAACAGGTGCTTTCTTAAAGGATGTGACAAACTTCCTAGTCCCGCTTCTTTCTTGCCTCTTGGCCCTCTCACCGGATCTTTACTTAAATACTTAGGCTTTCTTGTCGGTTCTTAATTTTGTTGTGTGTTTGTATTTGAGGACGGGAGCATGAACCAACAACAAGGACGGAAGAAAAGCACCGCTTGATATTTAGGGATATATACTTGACTGCTCACTAGAAGGCTGGCGGTTCAAACCCACCAGCCACTCCTCGGAAGGAAGGTTGGGCAATCCTACTTCTGTAGTGATACTGCCTCGGAAACCCAAGG
>NW_006921947.1:3176280-3180474 GCF_000298275.1 Orycteropus afer afer
GTAGTGATACTGCCTCGGAAACCCAAGGAGGGGTCGCTATGAGTCGGGGCCAACTTGACGGCACATAACAACAACAACAACACCTCAGCATGATATTTAGGGATGTATACCTCAGAAAACAACACAAAACAAAACAACAAACCCACTGCCGTGGAGTTGATTCTGACTCATAGTGACCCTAGAGGACAGAGCACAAGATGTCATACACTCTGCTTTTTCTTTCTGGTTGGTATTAGAAAAAGGAGTTTGATGGCCTAAGTCAGTGTGATCAAGGCAAGACTTATTCTTAAAAGTCACAAGTTTATATTATAGGGAAAATGACATTTTCCTTTCATTTCCATTTGCCCTAAAGTGGTGGCTATTTTCTAGTGGGTACTGGATAGGAAAAGAGAAAAACAAGAGTTGAAGCCATGGCTGATAAGAGATGCCAGCAAGATGTGCAAGGTGTGACGGAAGCTGCTAGCTGGCTTTCAAGGACAGAAACATAATGTTTAAGTTCATACTACGAAGGACCCAAGTTCTTTTTCAAAACTGCAGAAAATCGCCCCACGAAGCTGACTCATCCCCACATACACACCTTCCAGTGTGCCAAGAGGTGGTTTAACAAAAATGGAAAATACAACCAATGTGTTTTAGGTATTCAGCCAACGGGCACATTCCACTGGGTCCTGAGGCCTCAACATTTCCCTGCCACAACCCTATGTTGTTGTTGTTGTTATGTGCCATCGAGTTGGACCCGACTCAAAGCGACCCCTCCTTGGGTTTCCGAGGCAGTGTCACTACGGAAGTAGATTGCCCTATCTTCCTTCCGAGGAGTGGCTGGTGGGTTTGAACCGCCAGCCTTCTGGTTAGCAGTCAAGTGTCTTAGCCACTACGCTAACCCTATAGAGGCGAGTTTCCAGAATTCCAAACACTGCCCCCTGCTGGCCGTGGTTCTGCCCTGAGGAACTACTCCTACTTACCAAAAAATGCCGGAAATCTCGGCGCCTTGCCATTCAGCAGGTGAGAGAGAGATATCAAGCAAGCCCTTTACCTTCTTAGAGTCTGTTTCTTCATGTACAAAACGGACCTGTGTGAGCTCCACCAGTGTGGTGATGGAGGGCATGTGCGCAAAGCCCCAGGTGCACGAGAAGCACTCGGTAAGAGCTAGAGTTAGCACATCACCACACCTCGGCCACCAGAGATCCTGTGCGTGGGTCTGGCCACAGGTCCTCACTGGCACTTCCTGACACGTCTTTCCCTCAGTATTCTCATGGCCCACTGCCTCACTTCATTCAGGTCTCTGGTCAAATGGCACTGCTTAAGAGAGGACTAAGAGGAGCCCTGGGTGGTGCAAACAGTTCTGCACCTGACTATTAGCAGCAAGGTTGGTGGTTCCAATCCACCCAACAGCGCCTTGGAAGACAGGAATGGCTTCTGAAAGGTCACAGCCTTGAAAACCCTATGCACTGAACATTTGCTAAATAAATGAATTAATACCCAACCCACTGCCATCGAGTCAATTCTGACTCATAGCACCCCTGTAGGACCGAGCAGAACTGCCCCCATGGGTTTCTAAGGCTGTAAATCTTTATGGAAGCAGACTGCCTCATCTTCTTCCTGCAGAGAGGCTGGTGGGTTCAAACCACTGATGTACTGGTTAGCAGCTGAGTGTTTTAACCACTGCACCACTAGGACTCTGAATTGATTGATGTTGTTGTTATTGTTATGTGCCGTCAAGTCAAACCTGACCCATAGCAACCCCTCCTTGGGTTTCCGAGGCAGTATCACTACAGAAGTAGGATTGCCCAACCTTCCTTCCGAGGAGTGGCTGGGGGATTTGAACCGCCAGCCTTCTGGTTAGCAGTCAAGTGCCTTAAGCACTACGCCACCAGAGCTCCCTACACACACACACACACGCACACACCAAAAGAAAAAACCAAACTCACTGTTATGGAGTCGGACCCGACTCATGGCAACCACTTCTTGGGTTTCCGAGGTGGTATCACTACGGAAGTAGATTGCCCAACCTTCCTTCCGAGGAGTGGCTGGGGGATTTGAACCGCCAGCCTTCTGGTTAGCAGTCAAGTGCCTTAAGCACTACGCCACCAGAGCTCCCTACACACACACACACACACACACACATATTTTACTATTCCATTTTTTGGGGGGTGAAAGTATACACAGTAAAACAGGTTCCCATTCAACAATTTCTACACATGATGTTCAGCGACACTGATTACATTCTTCACTTTGTGTCACTGTTTCCATGATTTCCACAACCATTGACTTTGTCTCACGGGCCCCAACCCTCCCACCTATGCTTTAGAATAACTGTCATCCATTGCTGTCATGCAGATAATTTTTTAAAAGAGCACAGTTCTCAACAATCTTTACTTTTTAGGCTAAACTGCTGCTTAAGGAAAAGGTGACCTCAAGGAATAGTTCCGGCTCCAGGTGTAATGAGTATTTCATCACCGAGGGAAACATCGAGGCTCAGTGTGATTAAGGTTATTCCATTAATGACGGCAGAGTCCAGGGTAGTGCAAACGGTTCATGTGCTCAACTGCTAACCCATAGGTCAGTGGTTTGAGGCCACCCAGGGCACCTCAGAAGAAAGGCCTGGTGACCTGAAAACACAGCCACTGAAAAGCCCGAGGAGCACAGTTCAGCTCGGACACACACAGGGCTGCCTTGCATCAGGGGCAATTTGATAGTAACTGGTTTTTATTAATAACAGCAGAGCAAGGACCGAAAATCGATGTTTTCTGACTCTGAGAAAAAACTATTTTCACCATACCATGCTGCCTCACAAAGGCTCCGGCGGTGTTGTGTTCTGTTGCACATAGAGTCGCTATGAGTCAGAACCAGCTTGATGACACCTAACGACAACACCCATCTCAAGAGTCTCCCAAACATACTCGTTTTCCTTTCACTCTGGCATGCACATCAAAGTTCTATGACGATCATCTTCCTCGATCTAACTGCTGAGATGAGGCAAACTGCAGACTCCCACTGAGACTTCCAGATGCTTCCAGAACACCTGGGCCACGGATGCCCCTTCCTCTTCACACTCTGCTCGGGACTCCTTCCCTTTGAAGAATCTCTTCAGTCCCTGCATCACCATGCAGCTAGCAGCCCAGCTTCTTAACTGGAGATACCTACGTACTGTAAAAATGTGCTCATGGATTTCACTTGTTATTTTATTTTCTGTGTCATATTGAAGGTGCCTAAATGGAGTGAATGGCTTGCCCAGTTCTGCCACGACACAAATTTCCCATATACTAAAGTCTTCTTTCTGTTCCCAGCTGGCTAACGCAGGTAGGCACAGGGAAACCTGTGGGAGCCGGAACTTGAAGGGACTATCTTGTTTTCCTAGGTTTCACAAGTTTTCCACCTTTAACAGGGTGAGGTCTGACCACTTTTCTATCACTCCTCTTAGTGGAAAATATTTGCAGTTTCCCTCTCTGACAGGTTTCTGCCTTACCCAGGTTCAGGCTTTCGCAGGGTTTGCTGTTATTGGTTCTGCTGTGCATAGGGTCTCTATGAGTCCACAGCACATAACAACAACGGCTGTAATTAGAACTATCATTGCTTCAGAGTGCCCTCTGCTGACCCAAATGATGTGTGTTCACTGTATTTCTGGAATCTAAACCAAAAAACAAACCAGTTACAGATGAGTCACTCTGACTCTGGCACCTCCGTGAGTGTCAGACAGAATGGTGCTCCAAAGGGTTTCATGGCTGTGACCTTTCAAAAGCAGATCTCCAGGCCTTGCTTCTGAGATGCCTTGGAGTGGGTTCAAACTGCCAATTTTTCAGTTAGTAGCCCAGCACTTAATCTTGTGTGCCACCCAGAGACTCCATTTCCTAGAATGAGACCTCACCAAACCAGGGCTGGGTCACCTCACCAAACCAGGGCTGGGTCTCCACACCACAGCCCCTGATACATGTGGCCATGAAGGAGGTGGCTGTAGTCACTGAGGGATGAGCCACTTGTGATCTAGCGAGAAGCTGCTCGGCTCAACACAGTCTCCAGCTACAGGCCGTCGGAGCAGACGCGGAAGACACCATGCTGGAAACGCTTTGTCAAACATGGTCCTGGGCAGGCTTGGGGCTCACACGGCTCTTACAGAGGAGTAGAGGGTTGGAGGGGATCATGTTAGTTTTCCTTTTGCTTTAATATTTTGTTAAGGCTTCATTATAACAATATTTC
>NW_006921947.1:3180821-3182255 GCF_000298275.1 Orycteropus afer afer
GGCTTTAAGTCCAAGTTCAAAGTGCCAGACAGGCTCTAGGGGCTGGGTGAAAGCCCCTCAACATGGGGGCCTAGCTCTGCCTCCTGCTCCCAGCCCACTGGAGGTACAGGCATTGCTTCACTGCTGGCTGCTGAGGCTGAGAAGCCCCAAGGTTGACAAGTAAAGAGGCACAGTCCCGATGTTACCAAACCACACAGCAGGCCATTACCTTAAGTCCATTGTAAGTCTCAAGGTCGGCAGAGCATAGCAGGCTGCTGAGCAATGACAGAACTACATGCAGGGTCCAAGCGTGCCATATACTAGAGACCATTCCCAAAACTGCTTCTTATATACAGGAAGCAGAACACATACCCAAAGCAGCTACTCAGCTGCTTGTGGTAGATCCCACCATGGAGCTGATTGCCAGTCTCATCATGGGGAGTAACTACCACCAACTGCCCAGCTACTCAAAAAGGCCCAGCCAAGATGACACAAAAAAATAACAACCACAATTTCTCAACACTAAGACCGCAATACACTAAAGTTCAGAGCATATTTAGATTTCACCAGTTATTCCATTTATGTCCTTTTCCTGTTCCAGGATCCATGATGATCTGTCTCCTTGGTTTCTTCCGTCTGTGACAGTTTCTCACACTTCCTTGTTTTTCATGACCTTGACAATTTTGATGAGTACTGGCTAGGTATGTTATAGCACTCCCCTAACTTTGTGGAAGGGTGTCAACATTTAAATTTAAATTGTGGAAGGGGAAACATCATCTACTGTAGCGATCATTTCATAAAAGAAAGGCCATTTTTACAACTAAATACGGTACAATTTTAATATCTAAATAAAAATGATCTTTTAAATGAAACAAATTTGTCTCTAGGACTACTTTGTTCATTGTTTTCACCTTTTTCTTCCTCATACTTCCCAAGTTTCTGAGGGAATATCACTATGGAAGTAGATTGCCCAATCTTCCTTCCAAGGAGTGGCTGGGGGGTTTGAACCACCACCCTTCTGGTTAGCAGTCAAATGCCTTAGACACTATGTTTGGTTCTCTTTCTCACTCTCCTTCTCTTTTGTTTTCTTCTTCTTCTTCTTCTTCTTCTTCTTCTTCTTCTTCTTCTTCTTCTTTTGGCATGTACAAGGGAAAATGTCATCACAAACTCACAATAAGAACTTAAAATACACAGTGATCATTCCCGCCCTACCTTCAGGGAGCTACCACTCCAGGACAAGAAAAGCTACTAAACAATGCAGACAAGTAAAGTGAAATCTAAAGAGAAGTACATGCAGCCCCGTGGAACACTGAAGAAAGAGTCTTTCTGATGACAATGACCCTAGAAGAATGGGGGAAGAATCCATGGAGCAAAATACATAAATCAGACTTTAAAAGAGTTGAAAAGGCAAATAGATGACTCCACAGTCATAGTGGGAGACTTTAATACACCACT
>NW_006921947.1:3186448-3189488 GCF_000298275.1 Orycteropus afer afer
ATCATGGGAGAAAGAAGGGCTGTTTTTGCACAGGGAGACAGCTCAGGGGGCAGGGGTACATGGAGGGAGGAAACAAGGAAGCGTTAACTATCGGGAGGAAGTGAGAGGGGAGCTGTTACATTGGGGTAAATTGTAGTCAATGTCATGAGACAAAGTGTCTGTGGACTGCTGTATGGAAAGTGAATTTGCTCTGTAAATTTTCACCCAAACCACAATTAAAAAAAAAAAGAAAAGAATTCATGGTGGAGGCAGCCTCCCAGGAAGGCCTTAAGAGATTGAAAACCTTCTGCCATTGACTTGATTCTGACTCACAGAGACCCTGTAGGACAGAGTAGAACTGCTCCATTGGGTTTCCATGGTTGTCAATTTTTATGGAAGTGGACACAAGTAAGGTCTTACCGAAAATAATTCAAAAACGGTTGGAGCAGTATATTGACAGAGAACTTGGAGAGGTGCAAGCTGTATTCAGAAGAGGATGTGGAACAAGGGATATCATTGCTGCTGTCAGATGGACCTTGGCTCAAAGCAAAAAATATTCAATCTGTATGCTGAGGAAATAATCAGAGAAGCTGGACTATATGAAGAAGAATGTGGCATCAGGATTGGAGGAAGAATCATTAACAACCTGCGATACGCTAACACAGCTTTGCTTGCTGAAAGTGAGGATGACTTAAAGCACTTACTGATGAAGGTTGAAGAATACAGTCTGCAGTAAGGATAACATCTCAATATAAAGAAAACAAAAATTCTCACAACTGGACCAATAAGCAGCATCACAATGAATGGGGAAAAGACTGAAGTTGTCAAAGACTTCACATTGCTTGGTTCTGCAATTGACGCCAATAGAAGCAGCAGTCAGGACATCAGACGACGAGACGTATAGCACTGGGCAAATCGGCTGCAAAGGACCTCTTTCAAGTGCTGAAGAGCAAGGATGTCTCCTTGAGGACTAAGGTGCACCTGACACCAGCCATGATATTTTCAATCAACTCATATGCATGTGAGAGCTGGACAATGAATAAGGAAGGCGATTTGAGTTGTGGTGCTGGTGAAGAATGCTGAAAGAACCGTGGACTGCTAAAAGAACTAACAAATCTGTCCTGGAGGAAGTGCAGCTGGAATGCTCATTGGTACTTTGGTCATGTTGTCAGAAGGGACCATTCCCTGGAGAAGGATGACATGCTTGGTAAGGTGGAGGGCCGACAAAAGAGGGGAAGGCCCTCCACGAGATGGATTGACACAGTAGCTGCGGCGATGGGCTCAAGTATAGCAAGGATCGCGAAGGTGGTGCAGGACCGGGGAGTGTTTTCGTTCTGCTCTGGGCAGTCTTTTCATTCTGCTGTGCATAGGGTCGCTATGAGTTGGAGACTCCTCAAGGGCATCTAACAACAACAACTACAACAATCCTATTGCATGGCTAATTTCTTCAGGTTTAATCCTGAATGGTCAACCTTTCTTCTGAGAATCACTGGAGACTTACTAGACGCTCTTTATCGTGGAATGATCGGTGTCTATTTTGGACTCATTTTTAGTCTCACTTAAAATGTTGTATTTGGGGACAATTTTTATAATGGATTTATAGTCTTCATTACACACATTCAATCTGACTACTTAAGCACTCTAGGAATGGAGCCTTGGACATGAATGGCTTCTGTGGGAAACTAAAATCAGATTGAGATCTGGGAGGGTGGTGGAGTGGGTAGGGGAATTTGTTGGGAATTTATTTGGTCTAGCTTAGGAGAACATTTCAGCTAAACTGCTACTTTTCCCAATGCCCTGTGCTGTAGACTGACATTTCATTCTTTGCTGTGCAACACTGCAGAATTTTAGCGGTATCCCTGGCCTCCACCCACTAGGTGGCAGTAGTACTTCACCAGTCCCGACAACGAGACAACAGTGTCTCCAAACCCAAACACCAAACCTGTTGTCATGAAGTTGATTCCTACTCTCAATGATCCTATAGGACACAGGAGACCTGCCCCATAGGGTTTTCAGGGCTTTACTAGTATCGGGATTGGAGGAAGACTCATTAACAATCTGCCATACACAGATGATACAACCTTGCTTGTTGAAAGTGAATAGCAGGATGGATTACCCAAAAGGCAAGGTAAGCACATGCTTAGGGCATCAACAAAACAGGGGCACCACTAGTCCAAAGCAAAGACCCACAGAGGCCAATTAGACAGGACACAAGGGACAGTGAGTGGCACAGTGGAAGGGAACTGGCAAGCCACTAAATGAAACTGATCCTAGCTCCAGTGTATGAGAATGTGCTGGCTGGAAATAAGGTTCATGCAGGGTCATGAGGGTGCCTAGGTACAAGGCTATTTAAGCTAGTAGGCCCCTACCACTTCAACACTTTCCTTGACATCCGTTTTCTATGGTCCCCTCCAGTGTAATTCAAACTCCTTATCTTGGTGGATTTCCTGGGAATACACTATTTCTTTCTAATGAAGAAGTGGTCAAGTATAACTCTTGCTACATTCACCCAATGTGCCACTGAATCCAACATGAACGGTTACTGGGCAAGGATAGATTTTATTAATAGATAGCAAGTCTTTGATTCATTTTGAGAGAACCATCTTGTACAGTCACATCTGCTGGTCCAGCAACTGCAGCCAGGAGGGCAAGCAATGCTCTTTGTCAGGATACAAACACAAGGGTATGCTCTTGTGCATGTCCAGGTAAACAACCAGTGGGAACTCCAGTCCCAGATGACACGCAAAAGCAAGGGAACGCAAATAAGTCATCATTGCAATGAATTCAATCAAGTTACTTTTTTAACTGTATGGAATGTATGTACAGAGTCATGTCCTAAGTTTTGTAGACAATGATACTTACAACTTTAAAATATGTTTGGCATACATGTGGATGCAATCTAGCATACATTTAATATACTAACATGGGTAATGATTTAATATAATACTAATATAGCAAACATCCAAAAATATTATTGTTGTTGTTATGTACCCTCGAGTCGGACCCGACTCATAGCGACCCCTCCTTGGGTTTCCGAGGCGGTATCACTATGGAAGTAGAT
>NW_006921947.1:3190285-3199251 GCF_000298275.1 Orycteropus afer afer
TGTATTTTATTTTCTATTTCCCTTCAGATTGACTTTCTTTTGAGGAATTGATTGATATTGTTTAAAAAAAAGTTACATTATGGATAGCTAAGGTACACACACACATCTATGGAGCTCTAGTGGCGCAGTGGATAAGGCATTTGGCTGCTAACCAGAAGGTCAGCAGTTCAAACCCACCAGCTGCTCCGCAGAAGGAAGATGGGGTGATATACTTTCATAAGGATTTACAGCCTTAGAAAACCAAAGGGGGTCGCTATGAGTCGGAATCGACTTGATGGCAGTGAGTTTGGTTTGGTTTATATATATAAATATACATAACTCACATATCCTAGTCCAATGCATAAGTAAACAGAGGAGGGGGCACCTCATCTTATCAGTGTTTAGGGCCCTCACATGCCTTAATCCAGCCCTGCTGAAGAGGACCTAAAGCACTTATTAATGAAGATAAAAGACTAGCCTTCAGTATGGATTACACCTCAACATAAAGAAAACATAAACTCTCACAACTGGACCAATTGGCAACATCATGATAAACAGAGAAAAGATTGAAGTTGTCAAGGACTCCATTTTATTTAGATCCATAATCAACACTCATGGAAGCAACAGGAAGAAATTATATTTCACTGCGCAAATCTGCTGCAAACAATCTCTTTAAAGTGTTAAAAATCAAAGATGTCAGCTTGAGGACTAAAGTGTACTTGACCCACACCTTGGTATTTTCAATCGTCTCGTATGCATGTGCAAGCTGGACAATGAATAAGAAAGACCAAAAAAGAATTGATGTATTTGAAGTATGATGTTGGCAAAGAATACTGAATATACCACAGGCTGCCAGAAGAATGAACTAATCTTTCTTCGTAGTACAGCGGAATGTTCCTTAGAAGCAAGGATGGTGAGACTTCGCCTCACCTACTCTGGCCATGTTCTCAGGAGGGACCAGTCCGTGGAGAAGGACATCATGCTTGGGAAAGCAGAGGATCAGTGAAAAGGGGGAAGCCTCTCAAGGAGATGATTGACACAGTGGCTCCAACAATGGGCTCCAACCCAGCAGTGATTATGAGGGTGGTGCAGGACCGGGCAGTATTTCATTCTGTTGTCCACAGGATTGCTACGAGACGGAACCGACTTCACAGCACCTACCGACAACAACAAATCTTTGCGGAAGCCAATTACATCTTTCTTCTGTGGAGTGGCTGGTAGGTTCAAACCTCTGATCTCTTGGTTAGTAGCCACGCACTAGAACCAGAGCTACTTATAAATGTCTCCAGACATTGGCAAATGTCCCCTAGGGAGCAAAATCACCCTCAGTTGAACATTACTCACATAGGCAGTTCTCTACAAAGATCCATACTTAGACTGAAGATGGTTCTAATTTTACATGGTTACATTAACCTGAGAATTTCAGAGTATAAAATATTGGCTATTCATTCATAACTAGAGATTGAGGTTGGCAATGAAGGCTTTGCCCTATAATAGCCGAGCCTAAAGCCTTGGATCCCACTATCCCTTTACAAATCCAATTTTCAAGCCCAGTCAAGCCATTCACTGTTTCTGGTACACATGTCCACACTGTGTCCATCACCTTCTCCTCCAATGTCCACAGGGTCAAATCTAACTTATCGCTTAAGACTTTAATACACGACAACATGTTCCCTGAAAATCTCTCAAACTCCTTTTAAAAGTGATAGCTGCTCCCTCTGAACACAGAACTTCTTCAACCTTCTCTCATTTGTTCCTTTCATCATTTTCTAACTTGCATGTAAATGGTTCGAAGTCTTCCACTCCCACTTCTGAACACAGCACAGAGAATTATCTGGCCCAAATTGTCAATAGTGCTAAGGTTGAGAGACCTTAAGCTAGTCAGACCTTTCACCAGATTCAGAATGAGGTTGACTTTTTGGGGTTTTTTTGGGGGAATAGGAGTGACATTTAATTTACTTCCTTCTCCTTCTGCCGATCATGGGCAACCCAAAAATCCAAACCCAACCCACTGCCATTGAGTCAATTCTGACTCAAAGCAACTCCAAAGGACAGAGTAGAACCGTCCCACAGGGTTTTCAAGGCTGTAAATCTTAATGGAAGCAGGCTGCCTCATCTTTCTCCCGGGGAGCAGCTAGTGGGTTCAAACTGCCGACCTTTCAGTTAGTGTTGTTGTTGTTGTTATGTGCCATCGAGTCGGACCGACTCAAAGTGACCCCTCTTTGGGTTTCCAAGGCGATATCACTATGGAAGTAGATTGCCCAACCTTCCTTCCGAGGAGTTCAGTTAGTATTCAAGAGCTTTAACCACTGTGCCACCAGGGGTCCTCTCATGCAAAACAATCTTCCTTTACTGGAGAAGCTCCTGAGCTATTAACAACAGCATTTACCTGAAACAGAATCATTAAAGGTCTAAAGAACTGACTCTTTAACGTTACCTTTTTGTTCCATTTTTGTTTGTTTTAATGCTGCCAAACCAAGCAAATTCACTGCCATCGGGGCGGATCCGACTCATAGCAACCTCTCCTTGGGTTTCCGAGGCAGGATCACTATGGAAGTAGATGGCCCAACCTTCCTTCCGAGGAGTGGCTGGTGGGTTTTAACTGCCAGCCTTCTGGTTAGCAATCATATGCCTTAGGCACTATGCACCAGAGCTCCTGAGTGCTTTTAAAAATGACACAAGTAATTCCTGAACACACTCTTTGTATAATATTGAAGAGGCAATAATACACTCAAGACATTTGCATTCCTAAGCCCCTTTTGAATGCAGTTATATACATATCTATGTGCAAACATATAAGATCAACACTTGCTTTGTTCTCCAACAGGAAGTCTTGGCCATCCTTCCTTGATACCATCTTTAGCTTGGCCTCATTATTTTTTTCTTTATTGTTCTTGAAAATATAGACAGTAAAACATACACCAACTCAACAGTTTTTCCATGTACAATTCAGTAACATTGATTACATTCTTCAAGTTGTACAACCATTCTCACCCTCCTTTTCCAAATTGTTCCCCCTTCTTAATATAACCTCATTGCCCCCAGCTCCCTATCTAGCCTTCAAGTTGCTGTTCTCAACTTAGTCCCATATAGTAAATTATTTGAAAGAGCAAAATTCTCATGGACGACATTCACCTGCATGGCATTCCAGTGGTTAGCTCCTCCCCACTCGATGGACACTTAGGATATTCTGTTTTTTTCTGTTATTACAAAAAGGGATAAAGGCATGTCCTCTCACATCTGCTGGCCCTGTGTGTTTCTGGAGATGAGGTTCCAAGAATAGGAAATGACGAGTCATTGGGTCTGCACAGATTTTATGTCTTCCTAAAGACTCTCCTATAATGGTTCCAGTTTTAATATTTTATATTACTTTCAATAAATAAAGATATGTCAGTTAATTTCCTCTGGGGCTAGGAGAGCCCTGGAGGGAAGATCAAGGCTTGAAGTGTTTGTCAGCATCTATTAATATTAATTAATTCTTAATATTAATTGGGACCTCTGGTGGCGTAGTACCTAAGGTATGTGCTAACCAGAAGGCTGGCGGTTCAAACCCACCAGCCATTCCTCAGAAGGAAGGTTGGGCAATCTACTTCCGTGGTGATACCGCCTCAAAAACCCAAGGAGGAATCGCTATGAGTCGAATCGACTTGACGGCAGTGCTTGGGTTTTTTGGTTTATTAATATTAATTAAGGAGCTGGTGGTGTAGTGCCTAAGGCATTTGACTGCTAACCAGAAAGGTGGTGGTTTAAACCCACCAGCCACTCCTCAGAAGGAAGATTGGACAACCTACTTCCATAGTGATACTGCCTCGGAAACCAGAGGAGGGGTCACTATGAGTCAGATCCAACTCAATGGCAGTGGGTTTGGTTTTTGGTTTTGGAGGCGTAGTGACTAAGGCATTTGACAGTTAACCAGAAGGTTGATGGTTCAAACCCACCAGCTGCTCCGCAGAAGGAAGATTGGGCAATCTACTTTCATAGAAATACTGCCTCAGAAACCCAAGGAGGGATTGCTATGTGTTGGAAGCAACTTGATGGCAGTGAGTACTTTTGGTTTTTGCTGGTGTAGTGCCTAAGGCATTTGACAGTTAACCAGAAGGTTGGCGGTTCAAACCCACCAGCCGCTCCATGGAAGGAAGATGGGGCAATCTACTTCCATAAAGATTTACAGTCTTGGAAACCCAATAGGGGTAGCTATGAGTTGGAATCAAATCAATGGCACTGAGTTTGTTTTTTTTTTGTTTTTGGTTATTAATATTAATTATTATTATTCAAAGGTCTCTGAGGAGCTCTGGTAGCATAGTGCCTAATGCATTTGACTGCTAACCAGAGGGCTGGCGGTTCAAACCCACCAGCCACTCCTCGGAAGGAAGGTTGGGCAATCTACTTCCGTAGTGATATCGCCTCAGAAATCCAAGGAGGGGTTGCTATGAGTCGGGTCTGACTCGATGGCACATAACAAAAATAACAACAAAAGGTCTCTGACTGGTGTAAACAGTTGCACTCAACTACTAACTAAAGGTTGGTAGTTTGAACACACCCAGCGGCAAAGCAAAGCAGAAGAAAGGCCTGGTAGACAGTAATGTCTTCTTATATTAATAGGAATACTTCTAATTATTAAGTGTAATATGGGATTTCATTGAGCAATCAAAAAAAAAAAAAATCAAGCCACTTGCTGTCAAATCAACCCCGAGTCCGGTGACTCCATGTGTGTCTGAGAACTGTACTCCATAGGGTTTTCAGTGGTTGATGTTTTGAAAGTAGATTCTCAGCCGTTTTTTTTTTGAGGGGCTTCTGGGTGGACTTGAGCCACCAACCTTTCAGCTAGCAGCCAAGCCATTCTCACCATTTGCACCACCAAGGGATTCCCATTGAGGAACTGTGGGTCTTTGCAGTATTGAGAAAGTATCCTTCTCTTCCTGGTTTTCCTAGGTTTTTTTCCTCCTCTTTCTAAACTGGGTAGAATTTAATGAAGCTTTTTTTCCTTCAGCCTTTACGCAATAATGGTATAGTCTGGATTTGACCATGCACAGTAGGCTAGAATAAAATAAGCTGTGTAGGAGATGGGGGCTTTGGATCCAGTGGCAAGTCTTAGCCGTGAACCACCAGAACTGGTTCCCTTCCTCTCCAGGGCACTGTTCAGGCGTTGCATGCAAACTTTGCTGGCCACCAACCAGTAAATATGAGTGCAGCTTTTCTGCTGGGCACACCCTTGGTTGGAAACAGGGCCGTTTTGTTCTCCTGAACAAAAGCAAAGAGCCTGCCGAGACTTGTAGTGAAAAATATTTCTCAGCCTGAGGAAGAACATAAAGGCAAGATCATCCTAAGATATCCATGAGAAGTAATTCTGAAACGGAACAAAGCAGGAAGAACTATCGATCTGGTCTACCCAGGACTGAGCAGTTTCTGGGGATGCGGGACATTCAGTGCTCAAATTTGGCAAGTCCTGAGGGTATAATTGGAAGGGTGGTTTTGAATGGCACAAAATACGATTCTTCTCAGGGCACGTGAGGGATTCGTACCTCTTTTTAGAGCTACACTGACCTTTGGATTAAAAAGGGAAGTGTTGACCATTTTAAGACCATTCTTTGTTACCAGTCATTTATAGTTGCCCTGAACAAACAAGCTATCAGAACGGACCAGAAAGAGGTACCTACAAACTTATGCTACCTTTTTCTACTCAGGCCTTTTAAAAAGCACCCTCCCCAGAGTCCAAAGTCCTGGCAGGTATTTTCCCCTTTGTCTTGTGACCACCAGCTGTGCTTCCTTAGTTAGGAAATGGCTGCTTGCAGGAGGAAGCAGGGTAACCTCTCCTGGGCATTCCTTTTGCCTCCATTTCTAGGCAAGTTTTTTAACATAAAACCCAGTTATTCAAACTTAAGAGTTCACTTTAAAAAATGATTAGCTATTAACTCAGTAAGATAAGGTTCTCACTCCTATTTATCTCATAGAATTATAATATCTCACATTTAGAAGATCTCCAATTTTAATGTGCATATCAATTTTTAAAAGATTATTGTAAATATATACGTAACACAACATTTGCCAATTCAACAGGTTTCAGGCACATAACTTAGAGACAGCAATTACATCAACAGTGTGTGCAACATTTGCATAGCAACTGTAATGTGCACATCAATCCCTCCAGAATGTTGCTGCAATGGGGATTCTGATTCAATAGTTCTCCACATTACTCCAATCATGCATCACTATTAGCTTTAAAAAAAAAAGTAAGTGTGCACTCAAGATATGTATATTTAGTTATATTTTATATCCTTGTGTTCCAAACCAAAAAAAGGAAACCCATCACCATTCAGTCAATTCTGACTCAGAAGACAGAGTAGAACTGCCCCATAGGGTTTCCTAGGTTGCAATCTTCACGGAAGCAGAGTACCACACCTTTCTCCTACAGAGTAGCTGGTGGGTTCAAACAACCAAACTTTTGGTTACCAGCCGAGGGCTTAACCGCTGTGCAACCAGGGAAGGTCTCTTTATTCATGTGTTAGTAGACTGTAATTTCATTTTTATTTTAAAAACATAAATGTGAGCTCTAAAATGTTCTTCCAACAGAGCAATGGCTTATCTCACATACAACCTATGCTGAGGACTCTGCTCCCGATAACACCCATCACACAGACATTCAGTGCTTGCTCTTATTCCTCCAGATATAAGAAAACCACTTTGATTCTGGGAACCTCTGTGGGAGAAAGATGGGGCAGTCTGCTTCCATGAAGATTACCACCTTGAAAACCTTTATGGGGGTTGCTATGAGTTGGAATCGACTCCATAGCAGTGAGTTTGGTTTTTGAGTTTATTCCATCTTTAACCGTTTGTTAGAAAGTTTTTCCTTCTATTGAGTCAAAATCTCTATTTTTGTATCCCAAAGTTTACCTTGGAGGCATGCAAAACAAACCTAATCCTGCTTAGCACTATTGTCAGCTTCTATCACTGGAAAAGGCTTGATTGACGTACCTAATATAAAAGAGCTTTTACAAAACAATAAGAACAATACAAACAACCCAAGGGGGCGGGGATGAGGACAAGGATACAAACACATATGGTGAACAAATGTTTAAATATGAAAAGATAATCAACCTCACTCAGATAAGAGAAATGCAAATTCAAACTAAGATCGGGCAAAATGACAAAGATAAATCAGTTGGGTAAATACCCAGCACTGGTGATGTTCAAGAAAGCAGCACCCTCCCACAGCGATGTCAACTGGTACAAATGCCATGACAACTGTTTAATGCAGCTGTTAAAAATTAGTTTTTGAAGAGTATTGGGGAAATGCTAAACAGTATAATGTTAAGTTTGTTTGTTTGTTTTTAAAAAAAGACACAAAACATGTACAGCATGATACCAAAACTAAACTCTGCCGTTGCGTTGAACCCGACCCATAGTGACCACTCCTTGGGTTTCTGAGGTGGTATCTCTATGGAAGTAGATTGCCCAACCTTCCTTCCGAGGAATGGCTGGTAGGTTTGAACTGTCAGCCTTCTGGTTAGCAGTCAAATGCTTACGCACTGATACTATATAAAAAGATATTGGGAGGAAAGGCAACAAAACAATAATAGTAGCTATATCTAGATAGTAAGACAGCATTAACCAATGATCCTACCTTTATTCTTTATGCTAGTTGGCATTTTAATAATTTACAACGAGCCTATATTATTCAAAACATGCTCTAGGGCGAGGTGAAAAGAGCCTACAAGTGGATGCAGCTTTAAATGGCAGTTCACATTAAGAAATAGTTGAAAGGAAGGGAAGGGGAGGGAAAATTTTGGAGTAGTTGGGGGTCAGATGTTGATTTGGGTAAAGGGAGGGACCATATGGAAAGAGTGTGAAAAAAAAGAGAAAAATAGTTGAGTTCCTTAACTTACCTCTATTCCTGGGGAAAATGGATCATTACAGCTACAGTTTTAAAGAAAATTTTTACTCAAGGGCCAAATAGCAATATTCCCCAGCTAAACTCCTTCACAAGGAGCTCTAGAAGTGCAAGCGTTAAGCACTAGGCTGCTAACCAAAAGGTTGGTAGTTCAAACCCATAGTGTCTCCCATAAAGATTACAGCCAAGAAAACTCTGGTTTTTACTCTGTCACATGTGGTCACTGTAAGTTGGAATCAACTCGATGGCACACAACAACAAACTCCTTCCCAGAGTAGTTCAAAGTTTAGTACCTTACACTTTATAAAGCAGACCCCTTAGAAGATACTTTCCCTAATGGAAAGAAAAGCAACATGTTTCATCATTTTATTTAATATCTTCCTCATCTTCAGCAAGAACCATCTCTTTTTATTATGCAATTAAATTCAGCCAGTAGTTACTGAGTACCTCCATGTTGAGAACATGGAGATGTGTAAGATTATCTAAGCCAAAAAAAAAAAAAAAAAAATTACAGTTCTCTTGGGCATGTGAAAGAAAGTTGAAGCGATTCCTAATTGTAACACAAAGCCAAGAAAACATGGTCAATGCCATCATAAAGGTATAATGTGCATACCAAAAAAACCAAACTCACTGCCGTGGAGTGAATTCAACTCTTAGTGACCCCTTCCTTGGGTTTCTGAAGGGGTAACACTACGGAAGTACATTGCCCAACCTTCCTTCCGAGGAGTGGCTGGTGGGTTTGAATCACCAGCCTCTAGTAAGCAGTCACATCCCTTAGGCACTATACCACCAGATCATGAGACTGGCAAAAATATAATGCTATGGGGATTGTATTGAGTTGTCCCCTAAAAATTCATATCCACCTGAAACCTCAGAACAGTACCTTCTTTGGAAATAGGGCTTTTGCATATGTCAACACACCTACTCCTCACTTATTGACTATCTTGTTATCTGACATTTCACATTTACGACCACAGTAAAAAATCTACTATCTGACTATTTTGTGGATAAACAACATACCTCTGGCAATAATGAATGCCAAGGTGTGAGGCAAGAGTAACGCTAGCTGTGATGGTTAAGGTTATGTTATACGTTGTGG
>NW_006921947.1:3199554-3201325 GCF_000298275.1 Orycteropus afer afer
TTGTCAACCTTGGGCTTGTCAGCCTCAGCAGCCAGTAGCTGTCTGAGTGAAGAAAAGCCTCCAGCTTCAGTGGGCCAGGAACAGGAGGCAGAGCTGAAGCCCAAGGTTGAGGGGCTTTCACCCAGCTCCTAGAGCCTGGAACTTTTAACTCAGACTTAAAGCCTCTAAACTGTAAGAGAATAAACTCCTGTTTGTCCAAGCATCCCATTAGTGGTATATTCCTGTCAGAGTGGCACCAGGTAATCAGAACATATGTCATCTTGGCTGAGCCATGATTCTCAGTGGTTTGGCAGGCCTAAGAAACTAATACAGGGACAAATGAAGGAGAAAGTATATCCTCTTGGGTTTGTCTGGAAAACTTAATGGAGGTAATAATATTTTATAGATCTTGAAAGACCAGTAAACTTTTGGTATCTGGAGCCATGGGATGCAGTGGTGAGAATGTTCAGCTCCACAAACAAGCTCAATAGAAAGCACAGTAAGTAGGGAAACATGATGTATCATGTCAGAATCCAGTGTCAGTGTAAAACCAAAGACCAGTAGCCATCAATTTAACTCCTATTCATGTGACCCTCTGTGTGTCAGAATAGAACTGTATTCCATAGAATTTTCAATGGCTGGTTTTTTGGAAGCAGATCACCAGGACTTTCTTTTGAGGTGGATCAGGGTGGATTTGAACTGCCAACCTTTCAGTTAGCAGATGAGCACATCTGCACCACCCAGGGCCTCCTCCTAAGAGAGTAGGGGAGGTGAAAGGAATGGCTTCCATTATTGCCTCACAGTAAGCCCAGCACCGGTGTGTTAGCAGGGAAGAGAACTGGAAGTGGAATTGCTAAGTTGGGAGGAAGAACTGGTCCAATTACCTTGAGCTGGTCTCCAGAAGTCTTGGTTCCTTCTACCTTTACACTGCAGGGTTAACTCTATCTGTCCATTTTCTAGCTCCTCAACTAGACTGCAGTCTGGAGGCAAGCAAGCATGCTGCCCCTTTCTTTAGCCACCCTCTCGCCACCTTCTACCTACACTCCCAACACAGACACACACCCCAACATAACACTGCTCACCTTATCCCGATGCTTGCATGCCACCCGCCTTCAGTAAATATTTACTCATTGACTAATTGGTTTGACAAACATCTGAAACCTTTAATAAGCCCTGGTCTATTTCCTGAATCGATTCAATGGCAGTGAATGTTGTTGTTGTTGTTGTTTCCTATTTCCTAAGAATGCAGGCTATTCACAGACCAGAGAGCTAAACTTTGAAAATGGGAAGTAACTTTCTCAGAATCTATGTACTGGAGGAGAATGGCACTCTTTTAAAGGAACACAATATTACATTACACATTTTTATATCTTTAATTAAAACTGAAAATAAGTGTTCAGCAGAATCTCTAAATTTTAAAATTAAATTTGTAAATTTGTTTGTCTTCAAAAATCCTCATTTTTAGGTTCTGTTATATTTCTGCCTCTTGATTCTATAATTCCAGAGCTGAGTTTAAATATTTATAGTATTCTTTGATTATCTTTGGGGGCTCATAATATTGTTGTTGTTGTTATGTGCCGTCGAGTCAGCCCCAACTCATAACGACCCCTGCTTGGGTTTCTGAGGCAGTATCACTGCGAAAGTAGATTGCCCAACCTTCCTTCCAAGGAATGGCTGGTGGGTTTGAACCACCAGCCTTCTCGTTAGCAGTCAAGTGCGTTAGGCACTATGCTACCAGAGCTCCTTTCATAATATTATATTACTTGAAATTAAAATTTTTTTAGGTAAAAAA
>NW_006921947.1:3201425-3204800 GCF_000298275.1 Orycteropus afer afer
ACATTAATATTTTAAGAAGGTAATTCTTGCTCTTTGTTAACTGCTCGAATAGGGTATCACCAGTGGTACTTCATTTAAGAGAGTTCCTGGGTAACACAACTGGTTGAGCCCTGTACTACTAACTAAAAGGCTGGTGGTTCTAAACCCACCCAGAGGTGCCTTGGGGAGGTACCTCGGAAGAAATGATTCACAGCCAATTGGTTTGTTTGTTTATATTTCTTTTAAAATAGTTATTAAAATTCTGTAGTAGCTAAAAAATAGGTGTATAAGGTGAACATTTACACCAGGTAGGTACACTCCTTAGATCAATCAATCATGGCAGATAAGAAGGGCAGTATTTGCACAGGGAGACAGCTCAGAGGACAGGGATGCGCAGGAAAGAAGGACACAGGAAAGAGGTAACTATAAGGAGGAAGTGGGAAGAGCTGTTACATTATGGGGATTGTAATCAATGTCATGAAAAAAAAGTGTATGAACTGTTGTATGGAAAATGAATTTGCTCTGTAAGCTTTCACCCAAAACACAATTAAAAAAAAAACAAAACTAGTATCCAGTCTACAGTCAGAAAATTATAAATTAACTTTAGCCTATTATTCATTGCTCCTAAAATTGTATTTTCTATTAGAAGTGATTATTAAATTTAAGAAAAAAAGATAAAAATTTAAATGGACACTTTTGCAACCAAATTATTTTACTTACCGTTTCAAAGCCTCGATGTGGATGATCAGGAAATCCACCTGGTCTACCACCTTTAAATTCATCAAACAGTAAAAATGGATCCAGATTTTTTAACTGAAATAAAAAGAAAATCCAGCAGATTAGACATACCTTTTATGCCACTTGCTGTTATTGTTGTTAATGTGCTGTCGAGTCCATTTAGAGTCATCGTGACCTCATGTGACAGAGGAGAATTGCCCCATAGGGTTTTCCCGTGGCTGTAATCTTTATGAAAGCAGACTGCCAAGTCTTTCTCCACTGGGTGGGTTTGAACTGGCAGCCTTTTAGTTACCCAAGCACTTACCCAAGTGCTTAACTATTGTGCGATCAGGACTCACTACTGGGGGCTGGATTCACAAACACATCTAGCGAACCTCACTGAAAACGACATAGTCAATGAGCATGTTTTCCAATGAAATTTCTTTTAGGCAAGAACTCCTTATCTAAAAATACACTCACAGAGTCACTGATTAAGTTAGGAAGTTGATATTTTATAAGAAGCACAAGGAGTGGGAAAACATTTCATCCGTCACCTGAGATCTAAATAGGCAAACACAAGCAAGATGCAGTCTGTATCCTAAGAAGATTCTGAATCTCGGAGGGAACGGACTTAAAAAAACAATTATTGCAATTACACCTCCACATAAAGAGAAATGCTCTGGAGAAAGATGGCATATACAAGAGTGGGGTGGGGTCAGGAATGGCTGTAACAAGAAGGTATAACCTAAGCTGGGTCTTGTATTACATACAGGAGTTAATCAAGAAGAAGGAGAAGGGGAGGGAAGTTTATTACAGGTAGAAGAGGCAGAACTGCAGAAGAAACTACTGCAAAAGTAGCATTGCTGATGTCAGATGGACCTTAGCTGAAAGCAGAGACTACCAGAAAGATGTTGACCTGTGTTTTATTGACTATGCAAAGGCATGCGATTGTGTGGACCATAACAAATTACGGTTAACAGTGCAAAGAATGGGAATTCCAGAAAATTCCCTTGTGGTCATGAGGAATCTGTCCATAGACCAAGGGGTAGTCGTTCAAACAAAAAAAGGGGATACTGTATGCTTTAAAATGAGGAAAGGTGTGTGTCAGGGTTGTATCCTTTCACCATCCTTATTCAATCTGTACACTGCACGAATAACCTGAGAAACTGGACTATATGAAGAAGAATGCGGCCTCGGGATTCGAGGAAGACTCATTAACACAACCTTGCTTGCTGGAAGTGAAGATGACCTGACGCATAAAGATCAAAGACTACAGCCTTCGGATGACACCTCAACATAAAGAAAACAAAAATCCTCACAACTGGACCAATAAGCAATGCCATGATAAATGCAAAATATTTTAGAATTCTATATAATATTTCATTTTTAGGAAAGGATTCCAAAAAAAAAAAAAAAAAAAAAATCACTGAAGTTGTCAAGCATTTCATTTTACTTGGATCCACAGTTAATGCCCATGAAAGCAGCAATGAATAAATCAAAGGACATACTCATTGGGCAAATCTGCTGCAAATGACCTCTTAAGGCCTTAAAAAGCAAAGATGTCACCTTGAGGACTAAGGTGTGTCTTACCCATGCCATGGTATTTTCAGTCACCTCACCCACCAGCCACTCCTCAGAAGGGAGGTTGGGCACTCTACTTCCATAATGACACAGTCTGAAATCCAAGGAGGGGTTGCTATGAGTCGGGTCTGACTCAAGGGCACATAACAACAACAACATAGCAAGTGAAACCAGACAACAAATAAAGAGACCAAGTAATTCGTGCATTTGAATTATGAAGTTGCCAAAGAATACCAAATATACCATGGACTACCAGAAGAACAAATAAATCTGTCTTGGGAGAAGTACAGCCAGAACGCTCCTTAAAGCGAGGATGACGAGACTCTGTCTCTCTTAACTTTGGACATGTTATCAGGAGGGATCCATCCCTGGAGCAGGACATCATGCTTGGTAAAGTGGAGGGTTAGCAAAAAAGAAGACCCTCAATGAGATGGACTGACACAGTGGCGGCAACAATGGGCTCAAACATAATGCTGATTATGATGAGGGCACAGGCACAGGCGATATTTCGTTGTGTTGTGCACAGCTAGGAGACAACTGATGATAAGTCTTACACTCAAAAGAAAAGGAGAAACAGACCTGGCTGTTATCAGCACATCTTGATGAGTGTTGTGGTTATTCTTGGACTTTTGTTCTTTTGTATTTTAGATAACTTCTCAAATTCTATGACCAAAAATGTTGGACTTTTGATCCTAATTGCTTTGAATCTATGGATCAATTTGTAACAACTGACATTTATATAATCATTGAGTTTTCCTATTCATCAACATAGGGACCTCTGGTGGTGTAGTGGTTAAGGTATTTTGCTGCTAACCAGAAGGTCAATGGTTCAAACCCACCAGCTGCTCCACGGAAGGAGGATGAGGCAATCTACTCCCATGAAGATTGAAAACAAACAAACAAACTCACTGCCGTCCAGTTGTTTCCGAGGCAGTATCAGTACGGAAGTAGACTGCCCGATCTTCCTTCCGAGGAGTGGCTGGTGGGTTTGAACTGCCATCCTTCTGGTTAGCAGTCAAATGCCTTAGGCACTACGCCACCAGAGCTCCTACAGCCTTGGAAACCCAATGGGGGTGGCTATGAGCAGAATCAACCCAA
>NW_006921947.1:3205145-3211638 GCF_000298275.1 Orycteropus afer afer
GTGCCGTCGAGTCGGCCCCGACTCATAGCGACCCCTCCTTGGGTTTCCGAGGCAGTATCACTACGGAAGTAGGATTGCCCAACCTTCCTTCCAAAAAACATATGCTTTTTGGCTGTACTGTATTAAAGCTACGGCAGTTTTGCTTGGTTTCACTGGGCTCAGCTGGTCTCTACATGTCTCCTCATTTTGGAACTCAGTCTGAAAGAGTGGCCATTTTCTATAGGACATGCTGTTCTCATAGCCAAAGACAGGAGCAAAAGCAAGCCAAGCCAATCATGAAACCATATCAACAGGTCCCACTGGTCACACCATGTGACACAGCCAACCCAAAGTTAGTGTGGAAGGGCACTTAAATCCTCCCTATGGGACTCATGGGTAGCGTATCTGAAAACGGGCGTGGGCGTATAATCCTATTACAGGAAGGGAGGGAACATCTGGGAGTAATATTTCAACATACATCAACAAATAACCAAAAACCAAACCCGTCGCCGCGGAGTTGATTCCAACTCATGGTAACAGGGTTTATTTCCTCATTTCCAATCCTAATACTTTTTATTTCCTTTTCTTATCTCTTTGCAAGTTAGGATCTCTAAAGCAGTGTTGAGTTGAAATGTTGGTAGTATATATTCTTATCTTGTCCCTGGTTTTATACAGATTGCTTTAAAAATTTCACCAGTAACCAAGTTGTTAAATGGAGGTTTTTATGTATATTCCCTTCATCAGGTTAAGGAATTTTCCTTCTGTTTTTAGTTTATTAAGATTTTTTCAAACATGAATAGATGCTGAATTTTATTGAATGCTTTTTTGCATCTACTGAGATAATGATACACTTTTTTCTCTTTTAATCTCTTCAGGTTGGTAAATGACACAAGTGGATTTTTCTAACATTTAACCAAATTTGCTCTCCCCAGATCATCCAAACTTGACCATGATATATTATCGTTTTTAGAGATATATTTGTATTTTCTTGTTAATCTTTGTGTTTGATTTGTTAACCTTGCATTTATGATTCCGGGAAATGTTTATAAATGACACCGGCCTGTTGATTATCCCTTTACTTGCTGGCCTTGTCTGGCCTTAATAGCAGCTTCATGGCATGATTACAGGAGCACTGCCTCTTGTGTTATCCTCCAGAGAGTTTGTGTATTATTAGAATTACCTACGCCTTAAATATTTAGAAAAACTTGCCTGCAATATCATCTGGACCTGTTTTCTTTGTGATAAACATTTGTTTCCTTATTTCTCTTTTTAAAATACCTTTTCAACAGATTGACTGACGTATAATTGATATAAAGTGAACTGTACATATTAAGAGTATACAATATGATCATTATGGACATATTATTGAAACCATCACCACAATCAAGACAGTGAACATATCCATCACCGCCACAAGTTTCCTCCAGTCCCTTTGTCATCTCTTCCTCCTGCCCCTCCCCCATCCCCAGGAAATCTCTGACCTGCTTTTCTGTCACTTAGTTGACATTTCCTAGAGTTTTTATATAAATGGGTGCTTTTGTCTGGCTTCTTTCATTCAAAATAATTATTTTGAGATTCGTCCATGTTGCTATATGCTGTATTTTCATCACTGGGTATGGATGTACATTGTGTAGTGTTACCACAATTCACTTATCCATTAATCTGTGGGTGGACATTTGAGTTGTTTCTGGTTTTTGGCTATTAAAAGTAAAGCTACTATCATCCATGTGCAAGTCTTTGAATAAACATATGCTTTCATATCTCCTAGATAAATACCTAGGAGTAGAATGGCTGGAGCATATAGAAGGTATACATCAAACTCCTTAAGAAACTGCCAAATGGCTTTCCAAAGTGGTTGTACCATTTTATATTTCAATCAGCAGTGTACAGGATGAGATAAACCTTTAACATACTGATTCAATAACACTGTAATGGTTACAGAAATCTTCAGATTGTCTAGTTCTTCTTTCTTTCCCATTGTTTTTGCATTCCAAGAATTTCTCTTCTTGCCAGGTCAGCTAATTAATTTCTGAAACATTTATTGCAGGGTCTTGGTTTCTTCACTCTTACACTTCTGAAGCTGGACCATTTTGTGGCCCATCTCAGCATAGGGTTTCTTCCAGTTCGAAATCAAAAAGTAATCGAAAAGCAATCCAGATATTCATTGAATCCTCTCAAAAATGCCAAAAAAGGGTTTCACTTTAAAGATATGGTTAGAATGTTCTTTACCTGTCTCCATGTACATCTGTCTCCAATATGTCCATCTTCTCTCACTCCACCTCTTCAAATCTTCCCAAGCCCTCTGGCTCTCCCCTCCCCTTTCACCTTCTGGGTTTACTCTTTTCTCTTCTGCCAGTAACTCTCTGCTCTTTTCAGTGGAACTCGACCAAGAAGGCCCTGGCTCCTTTCAATCTTATCCTGTCACTCATTACTCCCTTTCAGCCTAATGAAGGCCCAGAAATGAAATTGGGGTGGAACAGAGGTTATGAATTCTCATATCTCAATATACTTTTTTTTCCTTGTCATGGGATAATGCATACCTTGCAGGACTATAAAGACTGGAGACAATGACTCTCAATGGCCTGAAGCACTGTAAATGCTACAAAGATGGGTCGTATCTGCTTTATTGCACTTGCCTTACATATCTCTAAGGAACTCTGGTGGTATAGTGTTTAAGGCATTTGGCTGCTAACCAAAAGGTCAGTGGTTCAAACTCACCAGCTGCTCCATGGAAGAAAGATGAGGCTTTCTGCTTCCATAAAGATTTACAGCCTTGGAAATCCAGTGGGGGTCACTATGAGTCGGAACTGACTTGATGGCAGTGAGTTTGGTTTTTGGTTCTGTATATCTCTGAGCCACTATTTCCCTATGTGCAAAACAGAGGGTTTGGAGCCCTGTGATGATTTTCAGTTTTACATTGTTGTTTTCTTTGCTATTAAATGTGGGTAAAGATAAAGTAGAGGGTCAGCAAAAAGGAGGAAAACCCTCGAAGGGAAAGATTAACACACAACAGCCACGACAACGGGCTCAGACACATCAAAGGTCAGGAAGTGCTGGGCAGCGTTACTCTGTTGTACCTAAGGTCACCATGAGTTGGAGCTGACTCAACGGCAACTAACAACGAAAGATGAGATAAAGAAATATTAAGTGGTGCCTGTTATCAAAGAATTTCATATGTGTAAATATGCCCTGTGGTCATAAACCATAAAAAGCAGGAGGTCGTCTCTTTCCGCTCCTACCATCACCACCATCCACCAACCACAGTATTTATTTATTGTTTGGAAAGTATTATTTGTCATATATCAATCACACACTTGATCCTTCTGGTCACCAGTCAATGACATACAGACACACATCCAGCCAGCACTAGGAAGAGACTGCAGAAGTAGCCAAGGGGCTAGTTGAGGCAGGAACTGGAAGGATGAACTGTTTCTCTGGCTAGAGAATGGGGAAGATGCGTAAGAGGCACTCTTCCTCCAACAAGTGGGAGTATGTGGCATTATTAGACTATTGTACTGAAGTGTTATTTGCAGGATTCTGGAAAATTCGTAATATTCTCTAAGAATTCAGCAAACATTCAGCAACATGTCCCATAAACGTGTTAGCTGAAGACAAGATCTGATTTCTACAAGAACTCTGGGTTTATAAAATGTTTTGACTAAGTCTCCAACTCTTCTGCATCTTTTTCTCCCTACCTATTAAACTGATAATCTTTTCAATTGTTTGAACCACATGATAATTTCCTTTCCTGCAGACACTTCCAAATCCTTTAGCTGCCAAAAGCCAGCAGCAATTTTCAAGCAATTTGTTTTGATCTTTTGGGAAGGCCAGTTGAAACCTGTGCCCACCACCCCTGAGGTCTGTGACCCTCCCATACTAAAGCTGCAACAGGTTGGTGCTTTATTTAAGTCAGGGGGCACAGGAAGTACCTACCAGAAATGTCACTTCCTCAGCAATAGAGTTGATGTTCTGCTTTTTTATGATGTCGCACTGAATTTAGACTAATCCTGTATCCATAGAAGATGCACCACAAACATCTTAAGTGGAACTTGTATTAGGTCCCTAGCCTCCATGGTTCAGTGGTCGAATGTTCACCTTCCACAAAGGCAACTCAGGTTCAATTCCTGACCAATGCACCTCACATGGAGCCACCACCTGTCTGTCAGTGGTAGCTTGTGTGTTGCTAGGATGCCGAACAGGTTTGGGGGGAGCTTCCACACTAAGATGGACTAGGAACAAAGGCCTGGTGATCTACTTCTTAAAATCAGCCAATGATCTATCACAACAGTCGAATCCACAACCAATCAGCACAGGACTGAGCAATGTTTCATTTTGTTGTGCTTGGTGTCACCATGACTCAGGGCTGACTCGACAGCAGCTAACAACATCAAGCCTCTCTTGCAGCTAGGTGTGATCATATGACTAACTCTGCCCAATGAGAGATATGTGCAGGTTGTTCAGTGTGGCCAATATGTGCCCTTTGCCTTTTCCCTCTCTCTCCTTTCTGCTGCCTGAGGGGTTGACATGGTTGGTGTTACCCCAGCAACTCTCTTAGGCCATGACGTGTTGCACTAAGAATGTACAGGGAATGCGGCACTAAGATAGAATGAGTGAGGGTCTCTGATAAGGGTGGAGCCTCCAGGCCCACCCTGGACTGCTTACTTTGGGGTTTACAAAATAGAAACGCAAACCACTACACATGTAGGTCACTGGTTTTGGCAAATGATTCCTGTCACACACAGTTGAACCTAATAAAGGCAATAATGCCTACAGTAGGAGCCTAGAGGCAGATGAAACCTCCCCTTTCCTAGCACCCCAGCCTACATCAACATAATATGGCAGCAGCAGAAGGGAGAAGCTCTTCAAGGTAGACTCCAACAGTTCAGACTGCCTTCTGTGTTTTCTCAGCCTCTAGTCTGGGGCCCTGGGGGTTAACAATGAGAAGCTAGAAGGAAACTGCCAGCACTTAACCCAGACTGAGATCCAGATACAGCCTTGAACTACGACTCTAGGTTCCTTTTCCTTGATTCAGTACCTTGTTGTTGTTGTTGTTAGGTGCTATTGAGTTGATTCTAACTCATAGCAACCCGCTGTACAACAGAACGAAACACTGCCTGGTCCTGCGCCATCCTCATAAACCTTATGCTTGAGCCCATCGTTGCAGCCACTGTGTCAGTCCATCTTGTCGAGGGTCTTCCTCTTTTTCCTCTGACCTTCCACTTACCAAGCATGATATCCCTCTCCAGGAACTAGGTGCCTTCTGACCACATGACCACAGTAAACTCAAAAACTCACTGCCGTGGAGTCAGATCCGACTCATAGCGACCCCTCCTTGGGTTTCCGAGGCAGAATCACTACAGAAGGAGATTGCCCAATGTGGTAGTTATGTTTGTGTGTCAACTTGGCTGGGCCTGGTTGAGTGGCTAGGCAGCTGGTGGTAGTTATTCCCCATGATGAGACTAGCAATCAGCTCCATGGTGGGATCTACCACAAGCAGCTGAGTAGCTGCCTTTGAGATGTGGTCTGCTTCCTGTACATAAGGAAAAGCCTTGGGGAATGGTCTCTAGCCTATGGCATGCTTGGACCCTGCATTAGCCGTGTTGTTGCTCAGCAGCCTGCTATACTCTGCCGACCTTAGGACTTACAATAGACTTAAGTTAATGGCCTGCCATGTGGATTGGTAAAATAAAGACTGTGCCTTTTTACTTGTCAACCTTGGGGCTTCTCAGCCTCAGCAGCCAACAGCTGTCAGAGTGAAGAAACGCCACTAGCTCCAGTGGGCCAGGAGCAGGAGGCAAAGCTGGACCCCAAATTTGAGGGGCTTTCACCCAGCCCCTAGAGCTAAGCACTTTGAACTTGGACTTAAAGCCTCCGAAATGTAAGAGAATAAACTCCTATTTGTTAAAACCATCCCATTTGTGGTATATTCTTCTCAGAGCGGCACTAGGTAACCAGAACACCCAACCTTCCTTCCGAGGAGTGGCTGACGGATTTGAACCGCCATCCTTCTGGTTAGCAATCAAATGCCTTAGGCACTACGCTACCAGACCTCCTATGACCAAAGTAGGTGAGATGAAGTCTGGGCATTCTAGCCTCTAAGGAGCATTTCTCTGCACTTCACACTTCTAAGACAGATTTGCTCATTCTTCTGGCAGTCCACGGTATATCCAGTATTCTTCGCCAACACCACAATTCAAAGACATCAATTCTTCGTCAGTCTTCCTTATTCATTGTCCAGCTTTCACATGTATATGAGGTTATTGAAAATGTCATGACTTGGGCCAGGTGCACCTTAGTGTTCAAAGTGATATCTTTGCTCTTCAATACTTTAAAGAAGTCTTTTGCAGCAGATATGCCCAGTGCAATACAATGTCTGATTTTTTGACTGCTGCTTCTACGTCTGTTGACTGTGGATCCAAGTAATATGAAACCTTTGACTTCAATCTTATCTCCATTTATCATGATGCTGCTTATTGGTCCAGTTGTAAGAATTTTTGTTTTCTTTATGTTGAAG
>NW_006921947.1:3212194-3216590 GCF_000298275.1 Orycteropus afer afer
AAACACTGCCCGATCCCGCGCCAGCCCCACAATCCCTGCTATACTTGAGCCCATCATCGCAGCCACCGTATCAATCCATCTTGTTGAAGGCCTGCCCCTAGAGACCTTAAAAACAGACAGTGCCATCTATAGAGGTTATATCATATCAGACCAAGGTTTCCAAGGCTATTCAATGGTATTAAGGAATTCTTTTAATTTTTAACTGTGATAATGAGATTGTGGTTTTATTTTTTTTTTAAATCCTTATCTTTTAGAGAGACAAACTGAAATATTTATAAATGAAATAATATGAGATTGGGGTTCACTTCAAAGGACTATGATGAAGAGGGAAGAAAAATCACTTTCTAGATGTAGACACTTGTTATTTTTGGTGATGGGCAAGGCAATTCCAAATGTGAAGTCTGCATAACTTGACCGAACTAAATGATGACACTAAGAAATACATAGAATAAGGGGCTTTTTAGTGAACACTGTAACATATACAATTTTGCAACAACAGCAATAACAAACAAAACATATGTGTGTGGTTGCATGCGTAGATAAGTATAAACATATGTGTATAGGAAAGCAGATGTGACTATATATGTGTGCAAGTATAGGTTTATCTGTAGGCATGTGTATATACACATTTGTATGTTTGGCATGTATATTCATATACATAATAAAGTTCATAGCGGGCACATTTATAGAGACTTCATAGACATTACCAAACACCTCACAGGATTAGTTTAGTTGTTTTGAAGCCTTAGGGCCACAGTCTCATGGGCTAACTCAGTCAACTGGCACAACGGTTTATAAAGTCGATGTTCTGCATTCTACTTTGGTGAGTAGCGTCTGGTGTCTAAAAAGCTTACAAGTGGCCAACTAAGGTACAACTATTTATCTCTACTAATCTTGAGCAAAAGAGAAAGAAGGAAACCAAAGACTCAGAGAAGAAACTAGTCTGAAGGACTAATAGCCCACATAAGCCATGCTCTCATCTGTCCTGAGATCAGAAGAATTAGATGGTGCCCAGCTACTACTACTATTGATCGTTCTGATCAGGGACACTATACATGGTCCCAGATAGAATGGGAATGAAATGCAGAACAAAACTCAATTTCTTAAAACAGGCCCAGTCTTACTGTCTAGAAACCAACAGAGACTACAGGAATCTTGTGACTGTCATTTTGAGATGCCCTTTAAACTTGGAACTGAAGCCACTCTCAGAGGTCACCTTTCAGCTAAATAATAGATTGGATCATAAATTATCTAATATCACTAGTGAATAATGATTTCTTTTGAAAAAATCTATATGAGACCAAATGGTCAACATTTATGCTAAAGCAAAGATAAGAGGCTAGATTAAAGGAAATGGAACAGCCAGAATGGAAGTAAAGAGAATGCTGACACGCTGTGGAAAACAACAAATGTCACTGCATAATACGTATAAACCCTCCTCCAAAAAAAAAAAAAAAAATGAACTCACTGCTGTTGAGTCAGATCTGACTCAAAGTGACCCCTCCTTGGGTTTCTGAGGCAGTATCACCACGGAAGTAGATTGCCCCATCTTCCTTCCAAGGAGTGGCTGGTGGGTTTGAACTGCCAGCCTTCTGATTAGCAGTCAAGTGCCTTAGGCACTATGCAACCTTAGGTCCATGGATATTTTCTTTCCCACAAGTCCTAAGGCTCCCATATAATTCAAATGAAAGAGGTCTATAATACTGAAAGATGTCTATCTAACGTATGATCGCCTTCTCTCAGAGCTAGTCTCCCATCCACCCTTCCCCCCACCCCACCCCCAAGAGGTCCACAGAGTTAAGTTCCAGCAGTTTCTCTCTGACTACAAATCCCTGGTCATGGTGGATTGGCCAAGGTGGAGAAATGACCCAAGCCAAGCCAATCAGAGTCTCTCTCCTGGGAATTTGGAATTGGGACCCAGAGTTACTCCCTAGTGCTTTGAGCCGTGGGCATACAAACTTGGGGGCAGGCACATTTGTGGAAACAAAGAGCAGGTCAGCCCTGGGGAGGGCAGGGGTGTGCAGAGAGGCACAGGGACCCGCCCCACGAGGCTCTGCTGCACCTATCTCCCCAGGACATTCAGAAATCCTGTTCGAGGCTGAGGCTGGTCTTCACGGGGTCCCAATCACTAAGTTTCAAGGTGGCACCTCTGGCACCCCCCAGGACTGCTCACGACCGTCTGGGTCCTCTCTTCCCAAGTCACCCTCGGCGTTCTACAGTCCCTTCTGCAAAGAAAGCATGAAACAGTCCCCCAGCCGGCATACCTCGGGTCTGCCAATGCTTCTTCGGACCCGAGCTCCAACTCCTTCCGACTGCTCCCGGCTAAGCACTGAGAGGGTAACCTTCTTGGAGGATTCCATGTTTAAGTCTTTGAAAAGACAGTGTTCTGATGCTGATCTATAGAGGATGGAGGGAGAAAGGAGAGGCGACAAAAACAGAGGAGACATCAGAAAGGGGAAAACATCCAAGAACTAAAATAAAAAGGACAGTAAAATCAGACTGTGCCAAAAAGCATAACGTCTACAATTTCTTGAGTGTTTCCTATGGACAGGACCAGGGTCAGCAATTTCAACCATGGCAAACATGTATGAGTACGTACAAGGTGCCCAGCTTCCCAGGATTAGTGACAGTTGTTATTTCATGCAATCTTATAGCCTTCTTATACAAGGTTTCATAATAACAGCTCTGGTGGGCACTTACTGAGAACCTTTACGGAACACTCTCTCTGCCTTACCTCACTGAAATCTGACAGCCACACCATACCCTTCCACTGGTTGTCACTACCAGTGAGGCTGAGAGATGGGAGTTTTGTGTCACAACATAGGGAAGACAGAAAAAGCAAGAGACTCATGGCTCTCACCAACCATAAAACAAACCCATTGCTGCCAAGTCGATTCCGACTCATAGCAAACCTATAGGACAGAGTAGAACTGCCCCATAGGGTTTCCAAGGCTGTAAATCTTTACAGAAGCAGATTGCAGTTGGGGGGTTCCAACCACTGGTCTTTTGGTTAGCAAGTAAGCATTTAACCACTGCCTCACCAGGGATCTTTAGTTCTCACCAGGACATGCCAATGATCTAAGCATCGAGAGGAATCATTGAGAGTCATCAAATTCAAGGACCCATCATCCATCCCTGACGTTCAAGGCCAAATTTTCTAACAAAGACTCTTTGAGCTTCCTCATAAAGGCTTCTAAACTGTAGGCAACACAAGAAGGAGCCACCCTTGACAATGCAACTGTATGTCAGGACCAATCTATACCCCAGTTTATTACTCAAGAGGTTTCCACTTTGGGGGTCTTAAATTCTACCCAGTGGAATATCACACGACAAGTATAGTCCCTTTTCCATTTCAAGGGTTTGTGGATAGTACACCCAAACCCTGGGCGGGACAGTTAATGTACTTGGCTGCTACCAAAAAGTCGGCAGTTCGAGTCCACCCAGACATGCCTTGGCAGAAAGGCCTGGTAATCTACTTCTGAAAGTAATCAGCCCTTGACAACCCTAGGAAGTACAGATGTACTCTGACACACATGGGGTCGCCCAGAGTTGGAATCAACTCAATGGCAAGTGGCAAAGCCCAAGTCCCGTAAAGCTCTTCTTCAAGGGAAATCTAACCAATTCCTTCTAAATTTCCTACTGAAACCAAGAGAGGTGCTTTTAACAAAAAGCACAGACTCTGGAGCCAACAAGCCCAGATTTGCTTGCCAGCTTCACCACATATCAGCTGTGTGACTTGAGGCCACCCACTAAGCCTCTCTGTGCCTCTGTTTTCCCATCTGTTAAATGGGGGTGACAAGACTGCCTACCTCAAAGATGTGAATGCTAGCTATTATTTAGGGGAGCTCTTCTCCACACCACCCTCCAACTGCTCAAGACCTAGACTAAAATGTGTCCTCCTGGGAGTAGGCAACTTGGTGGCGCAAAGGTTAAACACTTGACTGCTAACTGAAAGGTTGGCAGTTCGAACCCACCACAGGAGAAAGATTTGGTGATCTGCTCTGGTAAAGATTAAAAGCTAGGTAACCCTATGGGACAGTTCTACTCTGCCATGGGGGGTCCTATGAGTCGGAATTAGCTTCATGGCACCCAACAACCACATAACTATGTATTGGGGATGGAACACGGGGCACAGAAATGAGCTTCATACCAAGAGCAGGGCAGAACTGTCACCACCTGTGAAGGAGCATCTGGAGAGTATCATCCTCCCACCTGGACTACTGCTGGGTCCTTCCAGACTCCTACAAGCAGATGCTATGCGCGCCAACAACTGAGGAGGTTCTAAGAGATCAAGGCTCTGCCGAAGGAAACGCCACCCCACCACCTTCCCCGAATGCCCAAGTACTCTATTCAAGCATCTCTTGCCATCTCCCCAGGAGGCGACAGCGGGCTGGGG
>NW_006921947.1:3216785-3218414 GCF_000298275.1 Orycteropus afer afer
GGGTTCAGCAAGTCAGCGAGTGTGCAGACACCAGCAGGGAGGCAGGGCTAGAAGCCAAAGGGCCGCTTCACCGTGACTCAGCGTTTCCCCGCCGCGGCGGCTGCGGCGGCGGCGGCGGCGGCGGGAAGGGAGGCGGGAGGCTCCGGGGTTCTGGGACTGGGGCTGGGTCGATACTCCCTTATTGACACTGTGCTCGGGTCCTCTCGCCCCGCCCTGGGCCTCTCCCGACCGCCGTGCCCTCCAGTGATTGCCGGCTCCAGGCTCGTGAGAGATGCTCATCCGGGGGAGGGGGGGGGGCCCGGGGGAGAACTCTCTGGAAAACCTGTCTTTAACTAGCAGGTACTTGTCGCCCGAAGGAATGCTGGTGGTGTAGTGCATAAGGGACTTGATTGCTAACTGGAAAGTCAACACTTCAAACCCACCAGCTGCTCCGTGGAAGGAAGACTGGGCGATCTACTTCTGTAAAGATTTACACCCTGGGAAACACAATAGGGGTCGCTGTGAGACAGAAACGACTTCATGGCAATGAGTTTGCTTTTTTTTTTAACTTGTCGCCTAAGCAGCCCTGGTGGCACAATGGCTAAGCGTTCAGTTGCTAACTGAATGGTTGGTGGTTCAAACCCACACAGTGGCTCTGTGGGAGAGAGACCTGGTGACCTGCTCCTGTAACGATTCCAGCCTAGGGAACTCTGGGGGGCCGTTCTATTCTGCCCTATGGGGTCCATGGGAGTCGGAATCCACTCGATGGCACCTAATAGCAGCAGCACCAACTTGTCACCAACCTGCAGAGCTTGGCTACAAAGATTGGAACCCTTCATCCACCACTTGATAGCTGCAAGATCCCGGGCAGGTGGCTCAGCCTCCCTGGGCCTCTGGTTCCAAAAAACCCACCACCATAGGGTCCATTCCCACTCATAGCCACCCCCATTGGGTTTTCGAAGTTGTAAATCTTTATGGAAGTAGATGGCCCAGTCTCCCTTCCACGGAGCAGCTGGTGGGTTTGAGCCACTGATCTTCCGGTTAGCAGCCCAATGCCTTATCCACTAGCTACCAGAGCTCCTTGGGCCTCTGGTTGCTCCCCTGATGGTGATGGATAATAGTGTCCATTATTAGGGTTGTGTTGTTATATGCCGTGGAGCATCTCTGACTCATAGCAACCTTCTGTACAACAGAATGAAACACTACCCAGTCCTGCACCAGCCCCACAATCCCTAGTATACCTGAGCCCACCGCTGCAGCCACCGTGTCAATCATCTAGTTGAGGGCCTTCCCCTCTTTCGTTGACCCTCCACCTTACCAAGCATGACACCCTTCTCCAGAGAATGGTTCCTTCTGACAACATGACCAAAGTAGGTGAGACGAAGTCTGGCCATTCTGACTTCCAAGGAGCACTTCGGGTGCACTTCCTCCAGGACAGAGTTGTTAGTTCTTCTAGCAGTCCACGGTACTTTCAGCATTCTTTGCCAAGACCACAACTCAAAAGCATCAACTCTTCTTTGGTCTTCTTTAGTCATTGTCCAGCTCTCACATGCAGATGAAGTGATTGAAAATACCATGGCTTGGTGGTTGTTGTTGTTGTTGTTATGTGTCGTCGAGTCATCTCCTTCGGTTTCTGAAGCAGTATCACTA
>NW_006921947.1:3221751-3222989 GCF_000298275.1 Orycteropus afer afer
ACCCTACTCCAAAAGGAAGGTGCTCTGGTGGTGTAGTGGGTAAGACATATGGCTGCTAATGAGAAGGTCAGTGGTTCAAACCCACCACCTGCTCCACAGGAGGAAGATGAGACAATCTACTTCTGTGAAGATTTACAGCTTAGGAAACCCAATGGAGGTCACTATGAGTTGGAAACAACTCAATGGCAGTGGGTTTTGGGGCTCCAAAATCTTTCCTTTGGCAAAGATTACAGCATAGGAAACCTTAAGGGGCAGTTCTACTCTGCTTTATGTGGTAGCTGTGAGTTGAAATCGACTAGGTGGCAAAGGGTTTCCTCCTCACATGAGGTGGGCAGAGCTCAGACCCAGCCTCCTCACCTTACTTATGTGACTCAAGGCTAAATGAGATAATTCAACTGAACATTCTAAGTGCCATGAAATACTGAAGTAGTGTTTCACATGTTGGGGAAAAGTTACTAAAATCAAAATCTACTCCCAACTCAGAAAACTTCTCCACAAAAAAAGAAGAGAAAGAAAAGTTGTGTGATTGACTAAGCACTAAACCAGAAGGTGATACATCACAGGCAATTCCCTAAAGACACTGAAGAGTCGGACAAGTATCTGACCCTTTATAAAGCAGAATGGATACAGCCTTCCCATTTTCAAGGTAAAACTGCTAATGTTCTAATATCTTCATGGCAGGATCCCTGAAGTTATGCTAATCTCCTGGCAGGAAACTGGGAGGTAGGGGTTCCTTGATGATGACATTTCAAAAGAGTTGGTTTCCCCAAGGGACTGGTACACATAGTCCTCAACCTATAGGACTATGAAATCAGAAGAACTAGATGGTGCCTGGCTACCACTGTCAGTCACTCAAAGGAGAATCTGTGTGGGAGATCCTGGATAAAGTGGGAGAACAATGTGGAACATAACTCAAAATCATTGGGAAAAAAAAAAAAGGGTGAAAGGGACCAGGTTTGCTGGTCTGATAGAGCCTGGTGGAACGCCTGAGACTATGGCCCCTAGCTTCCCTTCAGGTCTGGAATTGAACTCACTCCTGTGGCTTTCAGCCAAACAGAAGACAGGCATATGAGGTGAACATTTACATTAGGTAGATACACCCCTTGGAGAGATCAATCATGGGAGAATAGAAGTGCTGTGTGTACACAGGGAGACAGCTCGGGGGTGGGGGGCAGGAGTGCATGGGAGGGAAGGACACAGGGAAGAGGTGGCTATGGGGAGAAAGTGGGAGGAGAGCT
>NW_006921947.1:3223314-3232938 GCF_000298275.1 Orycteropus afer afer
GATCTCCAGGCCGAATGGTGGATTGTTCACTCACTGACAGTTGTAGGCAGCACAACAGAATCCCGATCCACAGAAGAGTGTCTCTTTTCCCAGGATGTCCATAAATATACTGGAAGCAGGCCACACCCCTAGGGAAACTCCCTTTCAACGGATTGGCTGCTCAAAACATATTCATCTGATCCCATCATGGAAATAACCACATCACAACTGCTTAAATCACACAGAATTGTGGTCCAGCCAAGCTGACACACAGCTCCAACTATCACAACATATTTTTCAGACACAGAGAAAGAGTTACAGTGACAAGTTGTCTAAAGTGAATTTTGAAAGAACAGAGAAGGACCCTCTTCCCTTACTTTCCACTGGGAGAATGAAAACCTCTTATTTTCAATTTGTATTTGACTTTACACATATCATTATCATTAATACTTCTGCACCTGTCCCCCAGTGAGATAGAAGCATGGACTCTATGGTAGACCCTTCACAGTTCTCATTAAATGCTGAGTCAATTCTGACTCATGGCATGTGTACAGAGTGGAACTGTGTTCTGTGGTGTTTTCAATGACTGATCTAAAGGTCACTGGTCATTAGGGAGATATACACATCAAAACCACAGTGAGATAGCCCATCACACTAACTACGATGACTGTGATTAAAAAACCAGAAATCAACAGATGTTGAGGAAGAGGTGGAGTGGAGAAATTGAAACCCTCATCCACTGCTGGTGGGATTGTAAAAGGGGACAATCACACCTGAAAAGTTTGGTTGCTCCTTAAAAGGTTGAACACAGGATCACCATGTTGTTGTTGCAGGCCTGTCTTTCAAGGCACCTGAGTGGGTTTTGTATTAGGGAAAAAGAGACCCAAGATTCAAACAGGTTCAACGGACACACTTTTATTAAGCCTTGGACAGAACAAAGAGAAAACAAAGACAGTCATCCTGGATGAGGGAAACCATCAACCTGAGAAAGCTGAAAGTCCCCTGAGTCATGGCCACGTGGCTAATTATGCGATTTTTAAAAAAGGGAATCATCACACAATCATGATTGGTGGTAGATAGATTTGTCACTGTTAGAGGTGCTACTACAGAAGAGGGGAAAAGACCATGATTGGAATGTGAAGATAGGAAAGTGTTACAGAATTGGTTCTGGGTCTGGACTGCCTGGCTGGGTGGTGGTCTGGATAGGCTGTGACCCATGACCATGCAGCCTGAGTCTTAGCCACAAGGTGGCTACTAAACAATATCAAGACCTCAACTTTATTTTAAATTAGAAAAGGACACTCAGGCAAGTTCCTTAGTGCTTCCTGAGAGTATACCTACTTTCAGCCACATTCTTCCTGAAGGCAAACTACGCCTCCCTAGTTTTGTCCTGGAACTTGTCTATGCATAGTCACAATGCTGGTTTAATGGTCAGAAAGAACCAAAAAAAAAACTCACTGCTATCGAGTTGGATTCGACTCATAGTGACCCCTCCTTGGGTTTCCGAGATGGTATCACTATGGAAGTACATTGCCCAACCTTCCTTCCGAGGAGTGGCTGGTGGGTTTGAACTGCCAGCCTTCTTGTTAGCAGTCAAGTGCCTTAGGCACTAAGCCACCAGAGCTCCCACAGCATCTGCAACTTATGTCAAGCCTCAAAATGGAGTCAGGGCTATAATCTTTCCAGAAGCAGATCTCCAGGTCTTTCTTTTGCAGTGCCACTGGGTGGGTTCAAACTACCAACCAAACCCACTGCCATCAACCCAATTCTGACTCACAGTGACCTTAACAAGAACATTTTGCTGTAACAGGGTCCACTTTTGAGATGAGAAATATGGCTCTGTACATCCACCTTTGAGCACTTTTCACAGTGCCATTTGGCATTAAAAACTACAAACCAAACTCACTGCCATTGAGTTGGATCCAACTCGTAGTGACTCCTCCTTGGGTTTCCAAGGTGGTACCTCTACAGAAGTAGATTGCCCAATGTTCCTTCCGAGGATAGTTGGTGATATTGAGCAGGCATCTGGATATATGATAAAAGGAACAAATAAGAACCAGACTTGTTGCCATTGAGTCAATGCCAGCTCATGGCAACCTCATGTGCTCAGAGTAGAACTACTCCATGGGGTTTTCTGGGTTGTGACATTTCAGAAGCAGATGGCTAGGCCTTTCTTTGAGGCACCTCTGGATGGACTCAAAGCTCCAACCTTTTGGTTAAGAGTCCAGGGCTTAACTGTTGGCACCACCCAGGGACTCTGGATAAGTGATAGACCATGATATAGGTGCTGTGCAGATAGACCATTGGTCACCTTTGCAATCCTGAGAAACATAACTCTGTGTTGATATGACAGTAACAAAGCTTTTGCTAAATGATTCCAAATAACGCCATTATCATCTTTAAAATCACCCAGATTATTGACTTTATTTTTTTCCCAGTAGAAAAACCACAGAGACTTTATTGTTTGTTTCCAACACAGGGGCAGGTCTTCACAGAGCAGCGGGGAATAGCTCTGGGGTGGGAGCAGGTCCCTACTTGCTGGCGATGAATGGGTTCCTCAGGACCACGATGACCAAGTTCCCACGCAAGAACGTCTTAGAGATGTAGTGGTCCTTGTTGACAGGCTTGGACTTCTTCTTGCCCTTGCCACTCTTGGGGACCTCGGTCCACATCTCCTTCATGTGCTCCAGCACCATGTCACAATGCCTGTCGAAGGCCTGCACATGGCCCAGGAGCTTCTTGTTGCAACCCTGGATGAGCACTTGCATGTTGTTCTTGACCAATGGTGTGAGCACGGAGAACGGCCACATGTTAAACTTCCTCCTCCGGCTTCTGCAGCCCCTCTGGGGCCATCTAGATTTGGGGCTTGTTGAGGAGGTCATGCTGCTGGCTGTGTTTTCAGGTCACTCCAGTTTTCTGTGTTGCTTCTGCTATCAACATTTTTTTATTTGACTCCTTTTTCCATTCTTTATTCAAAAATTTTCTTTTCCTCTTCTGTGTGACTTACTGAGTTTCTTTCGAGTGTATAGTTCATGGAAATACCTGGACATCTTCTTATTATGCGTTTTATCATTTGCAATTTGTTTTTCTTCTTTAGGCCTCCAACTCAAAAATTCTTTCTTGCAGAGAGGCCAGGTTTTGGTAATTTGCCTCCCAGGGTACGGCAGCTGCTATTCATTACATGACAGCTATCTCTGGAATATTTTATATTAGGCATTCAGACTCATTGAACCCAGGAAAGGAACTGGCTCCAAGTCAGGGACTGATTGTTTTGTAAACACTGGCTTGTGAAGGCCATTAATGTACCGGGTGGGCGCAGACGGCCAAACATATGTAGAAAAGATGGGTCCACGTGACTCCCATTTCCAAACCCCCGTGAGAGCAGTCCTCACAGCCGCAGTCTGTTCCACCGACCAGGGTTCTGACCCAGAAGTGACATGTGATCAACCGTTACCCGATTCTCATAACTGTGTTCCTCTCTGTCTTTCCCATGGGATTTTGGCAGCATCCCAGAAAAGAAGAGCTATGATCTTCTCTTCTGAGGTGCAGAACTTTCCTAGAATTTATCACAAGCAAAATGCTCTCAAGCCCTGAAAGACCATCCATCCTGGAACCAGGAAGGGAAGAAATGTAGGTGAATGAGTCCCATGATACTTGCTCAACTGCCCTGATCACTTTGCTCAATTTTTAGCTTGTTTCAAGGTATGTCTTCGAGATCATAGTATTGAAGTTAAAATACAATCATCAATTTGAATTAACCTCTAATTAATGTTATGTACCCGTAGTGATACTGCCTCGGAAACCCAAGGAGGGGTCGCTATGAGTCAGCTCTGACTCGATGGCACATAATAACAACAACATTAGATAATCCAAGTATAGACGGACAAACTGACTGTTGGATATAAGTATGGAATTCTGGAGAGAGGTCTTGGCTGAAATTTGGAAATATTAGCAAAAAAAAAAATTTTTTTTGTCATGTCCACTCTCCCTTCTGTCTGGAGGGGACAGAGCACTGCAGCAGTAACCAAGGGCTCAGAAGGTTGCACCCCTTTTTTTCTCATTAGGGTCAGAGTTGCACAGGGCCTCACAAGTACACAGCACACACACACTTTTTAAAAGCTCTATGGGCTACATGCATGTGCACGATTATGTCAAAGAGTACCTTATCAAGCGAGGCCCAACATCCCTGGACTTTTTTAAGAGTGAGAGAAAAATAGAAGTCAGTCCCAAAGCTAGTCTCTCTCTCTCTCTCTCTCTCTGTCTCTCTTTCTCTCTGACACCCAAGCACACATACTTCTCTCAAGTGAACAAGCTGGTTCATGTTATGAAGTCCCGTTAACCCATGCTGTGACCCTACAGAAGCTTGTTGCATGAACAAGCTTCAGAGACAATTCTTAAGGGTCTCACTTGCTGCAGGTGACAAAACTGACTATAATTCGAGCAAATTCAATCATGTCATCAAAACAGAGGTTGCCACAACAAGTTGAGAGTTTAACTAAAGACATGGAAAACACTGAGCAAAAGAAGGGCTCAGGAGATGTAGCAGAGGAAGTGAATGAATGGAATAAATAAATAAATCGGTGCCGGTTTTGACTGAGAGGAAACCACTCCTCCCAGTCGCCTTTGAGTGTGTTAAGTCCCAAGAAGGGCCTGGAATTCCAAGAGAGTGTGCCCAGGTGTTTCCAGGGTTAAACTACCTCCTCCCAATGCCTTCTAAATTTACTGTTTCTTCTAGAATTGTTCTTTTGCTACACACCCATATATGAGCAGTGGAGTAAATACGAATTGTCTGATGGGAGAGGAAGTTAGTCAGCAGAGTGTAGAATTAGCTCATTTGGACAAATTGCTGGGCCAGCTCAATTTCTTTTTCTTTTTGGTGAAAATATACACAGCAAAACATACATCCATTCCACAACTTCTACATGTGTATTTCAGTGACACTGGTTACACCCTTCCAGTTGTGCTACCTTTTTCCATACCTTTTCCAAATTGTTACACCATCATCAACACAAACTCACTGCCCACTAAGCTGCTCATCTAACTTTTCCCCACCTCAATTTCTTGAATGGCTGACTGCTTTCTTCCTAGGAGATGGCGAGATATCTGGAAGCCATCAGTGACTTTTATTTGCTATGTGGGTACAATCTACCTACTTCTGAATTCTTCTGAAGGACTCCTTGCCCTTCCCCAGATTCCAGTTATCACGCAGAAAGATGAAAAATCTCTGTGAGTGATTATTTGCACACTCTACCATTACTTGTCTGTCTTCCCTCACTGTCCCTTGAAAGAGCAGCTATCTCTGTTTTGTCGACATTTGTATATCTGGTCCCTAACAGAATGCCCAGGGCACAGTAGATTCTCAACACGAGTTGAGTGGCTGAATGAATGAAAGGTTGTTAATCTTGTGCCTATTCAAAAGAGAGGACTTCTTCGAAAGCCAGAACTTCACTCCCTTTTGCCAACTCAAGACTCTACCACACCATCAGCCAACCAGTTATGGTTGAGTAGACTCATGGCCACCCCATGTGTACAGAGTAGAACTGCTTCATAGAGTTTCCAAGTCTGTAACTTTTCAGAACCAGCTTGTCAGGCCTTCCTTCCAAGGTGCCTTTGAGTAAGTTTGAACTGCCAACCTTTCTGTTAGTAGCTAAGTGCTTAACTGTTTGTGCCACTGTTGGTAGGTGCCATCAAGTTGATTTCAACTCATAGAAAGTCCCTGGTTGGCATAAATGGTTAAGCATTGTGCTACTAACTGAATGGCTGGGAGTTTAAGTCCACTCAAAGGCATTTCAGAAGACAGACCTGGCAATCTACTTCTGAAAGGTCACACACAGCCTTGGAAACCCTATGGAGTGCAATTCTCCTCTGCTCATTTGGAGTTGCCATGTGTCCCAATTGATACGATGACGACTAACTAACAACAACCACCACACTATAGATGTTTACAAATGAATTATCAAACAATTTATAAATTAACACAGTGCATCTACGCATGCCAGAAGGATGGTTCACTCTCTTGGCTGTCTCTAGCTGAGCCGAAAATACCTTTGTGCACCAGAGAAAATGGTGGGATGAGTAAGCCCCAAAGTTGTGATGGAATCAGAATGAGGTCAAGTGCCAATCACATTTTTTTCATTGCCATCTTGGCGCATCCTACATTGGCAAAATTGATTTCTCTTCCATTTCTGGATTTCTTCATTTCAGCTGCGGAAATGTGTTTCTTTGGGGTTGTGTTAATGCTTCTTCTCTCTTGCATGTTCTCAGGGTTCTCTTTGTCCAAGTGTTGAGTTGAAATTTTTATTGCTTATTCTCTGCGCACTCTGGCATTACCTAATGGTTTCCTGAGAGAAGTCAGCATCAGAAGTGGGGCTGTGCAGAGATATTTTCTTGTCCTTTCCAGCAAAGACTTCTAGAAACAAAGGCAGGGTTATCACAGGGACCGGACGGCTGCCAGAGAAAAGCAAGAGCTCCAGTTATCAAAGTTGGAACCTTTCTGAAATATGCTTTTGTCTCCGTTTTTACTGCATTCAATCAGATCAACAAGTGTTGGCTAAGTGTTAAGCGCGGTTTCCTGTGGGATTGTGTAAGGCTCTGCAGGACAATAAACGTTTGGGGGGCACCAAGTAATAGAGCCATTTCTGACCCAGCAGCCGGGAACATGTGAAACAATTCGCTGCTGCTAGAAGAGGATAATTGGAGCTGGGTTCCTGCACCAAGAAGATTAACTTCTACACAGTGGACCCGGACCACAGAACAGGCAGAAATGGTGCGTATCAGAGGCAGGTAGCTCTGCAGGAAAATAGGCTTGGATCTAGGTATCCTAGGGTGTGGTGTTCTCAAAATTTGGGGGTAGCCTACTTACCAAACAATAATACAAAATTATGAATGCAGATTTGCTAGGGTTTAGAAGGGATTGTGTAACTTGGGGCCCCGACGCTTACACAGCTACCGTTTCACTGTGAATCTACCCCTGGCTCAAAATCTCGTTCCGGGAAGAGATCGGGCTATGTGTGCACTTCCTCTTTTGATTCCTCCCAACTATTCTTTAGGCATTGCTTTTCATGTTGGTTTTATAACTGCTTCCGAAAAGACAAAGAAATGTTATCCATTCTGTCTTCTCTTTACCTGGATTGTATGATGTTATTTGTTCTGAAGTCTGTGAACCCCCACTGTCGTGCAGTTGACAATCTCATCTCATGGTGACCCCATGTATGAAAGAGTAGAACTGCCCCATAGGGTTTTTGTAGCTGTAATCTCTACGGAAGCAAATCACCAGGACTTTCTTCCATGCCACCACTGAGTGGGTTTGAACTGCCAACCTTTTGGTCATTGGTGTTGTTGTCATGTGCTGTCGAGTTTTTGTCATTAGCTGAGTACAAATCATCTGTGCCACCCACATCCCTGAAGTCTCCTTAAATCAGGGATCCAAGAGGTATTTTAGATGGGGATGGAAAGAAGGAGAGCAGTCAACCCCACCGCTGCACCCACATTCATATCATTTTGAAAGTTCTCATGCACCATGGTAATGTCATCTGATTTTAAAAGCAATATTATTACAAGGTGGTCTTGGTCAGGGCTTCTCAAACGCCAGTGTACATCTGGGAATTGCAGTGGCACACGTTTCTAAGAAGCTCCCTGGTGAGGCTGACGCTGCTGGTCCATGGAGCACATTTGGATAACATCCAGGTATTCATCCATAAATCTGGTGGCACAGATATGCAGTCAGTGAGGGGTTTGTTCAATCTGATTTTAAGATGAATAGTCCCCAGATGGACTCTGGTGGTGCAGTAGTTAAGGCATTCAGCTGTCAACCAAATGGTCAGTGGTTCGAATCCACTAGCCACTCCACAGAAGAAAGACAAGGCAGTCTGCCGTAAAGATTTACAGCCTTGGAAACCCTGTGGGGATCACTATGAGTCAGAATCAACTTGATGGCAGTGGATTTGGTTTTGGTTTTGGGTCCCCAGGTGGCAAGCCTTTAACCAGACCTACTGAGCATCTTGACTCAAGCATTTTGACTTGAGGCAACCCGGGGAGCTCTTACTGTGTCCATGGTCCCCAGAAGCTGGGGAAGGGGCGATAGGCACTGAAATCTTACCAGTGAGGATCATTTCACCGTCTCGTGTTGTCTAACTGCCCATTGTCTTGTTGTTACCTTGCCTACTGGAGTGATGAAGGGAAGGAGGACATGTTTCCAGAACATCTACTAGGCTATTAGGTGCTGTGCCTTCATTTTCTCTTGACTCCTCATAAGCCCTTGAGGTGGTTATTGTTCCACTCCCTTGTGAATGGGGAAGCTGAGGTTAAGCCATGTTAAGTAACTCACCAGTTTACATTGAGACAGAGCAGGGATTTGAACCCACCAAAGCTCGGTGCTTTGGTTTACACCATTGTCTAAGCAGGGTTCTGTGGTCGACTCATTCAGCCTGATGAAAATGCATCACTTTTTGCTTTTTTCCTGAGGAAGGTGCCCAGACAGCACAGGCAGAGGGGAACAGGCAGAAGGAAAAGAAGAAAGGGCTTAGAAAAGCTTCAGGAGGCACTGAAGATGAATTTCATGCCCAAAGCCAAGTTCAGGTCTAACAGGAATAGCAGGGAATTCTTGCTTTCTTTGTGGAAAAATGGCCTTCCCAAAGTGTTGCGATTTCACTTCACCCAAATTCATTTTGGTGCAATTAAGATGAGTGTTTGGGTGCCTATGTGAAAATGATTTCTGTCCCTATCATGTCAAGATCAGTGGTGATTCCCACAGAATATCATAACCACTCAAACAGGGACTTGTCACATTCTGTGGAGCCCGGGTTTGTCTTTGGCCAACATCTTAAGATATGTTTTTGAACCACTTTACCTGGTTCTGAATTGAGCTTTTTGTTCCTGTTGAAACTTACCATCATATTTTGTTCAGTTATTTACCAGGAAGATAAGTGGGCCTATTGTTGTTATGAGAATAGTACAATGACCATCCATATACCCTTCGCCTGTTGTGGTTCTTCTGTGCCGTTAAGTTGATTCTGACTTATAGTGTCACCATGAGACAGAGGGGAACTGCCCGATAGAGTTTTCTAGGCTGTAATCTTTTCAGGAGCAGATTGCCAAGTCTTTCTCTTCCAGAGCCAACCACGAACCTCCCATCTTTCAGTTAGCAGCCAAACACTTAACCATTGTGCCACAAGGGCTCCTTGCTCTGGGCAAATATTTGAAGGTTTATCTCCACTTTAGAGAATCTTCCCTCTCCTTCCTGCCTTCCCTGTCCACTGCCCTCCACCACAGGTATTATTTTAATATCTTGATGACTAGCAACATCTTTAACTAGATGATGTGTAAAGTGAATCAAGATTAAAAGGAATGGAATTGCCACTCTCACTTCTCAATTCTAAAGGATAAACATAAGGGCATCCTTGACCCAGCCAGGAATACACTGGTTGAGGAGTTTGTCCAATGGCCCGATTTCATTATATAGACTTCCTTCCTTTCTTTTCCTGCCTTCGGCTCCCCTTCTTCACTGTGGAGAATTCATTCTGACTTTTGAGTTTGTATGTTCTTCCCTCTTTTCAAAATATGGACTGGAGCTTTGTTATTTAGCACTGCCTTGGCATTTGACTGCTAACCAGAAGACTGGCAGTTCAAACCCACCAGCCACTCCTT
>NW_006921947.1:3233258-3241618 GCF_000298275.1 Orycteropus afer afer
CCTACTGAAAGATTGTTCACAGGTCACATCTTTCTGATATTTTCAATATATGGTCCCTTCAGTGAGGTCTGGTGAGACCCAAATTGCTACCTAGTTCTAACACACAGCAAGTCTTAGCCAAGGTGAGGTATGTTTAGCTGAACACAAGGATTTTGTTAGTCTGTTCACTGCTATGTGAGTGGACTGTTTACCAGGCAGGACATCAGAAATCTACTGGTTAGGGTTGTGTCTCTTATGTCCAAGCTTTGTGGTCTTGACTAAGTCATTTAGGTTAGTGGGGCTCAGTGTCAACTCTGCACAATGACTTCTAAGGCTCTTACTACCTTTGCCATTCTATGGCTGCCCACCTGTACTTGGCTTACAGCCGTCTCTGGTTTAGGAGCATCACATTGCTGCCATGGCCTTCTCTAATGCTAGCATCAAGGTCAAGAATATGGGCAGTGGACTAGGCTAGCAGTGTGACCTGGGCAATTAACTTATCCTGCTAATCTCTAAAGCAGGTAATGATGTAACAACTTCTGCCATAGGCTGGGGATGTTACGACCTACCCCATAAGGTGGTTGTAACCAGTAAATGAATTGGCAATTGTAAGGTCCTTCAGGAGCTCTGGTAGCGTAGTGCCTAAGGCACTTGATTGCTAACCAGAAGCCTGGCAGTTCAAACCCACCAGCCACTCCTTGGAAGGAAGTTTGGGCAATCTACTTTCGTAGTGATACTGCCTCAGAAACTCAAGGAGGGGTCGCCATGAGTTGGATACGACTCGACAGCAGTGAGTGGGTTTAAAGAGCCCTGGTGGCTCAGCAGTAAAAGCATGTGGCTGCTAAGCAAACAGTTTGTAGTTTGAACTCACCAGCCACTCCACAGGAGAAAGATGTGGCAGTCAGCTTCTGTAAAGATTTATGGAAACCCTACATTGTTGTTTTTAGGTGCTGTCAAGTTGGCTCTGACTTATAGTGACCCTATGCACAATAGAACTAAACACTGCCCAGTCCTACACCGTTCTCACAACCATTGCTATGTTTGAGCCCATTGCCGCAGCCAATGTGTATCAGTTGATCCCATTAAGGGTCTTCCTCTTTTTTGCTGACCTTCTACTTTACCAAGCATGATATCCTTCTCCAGGGACTGACAACATGACAAAAGTATGTGAAATGAAGTCTAGCCATTCTTGCTTCTAAGGAGCATTCTGGCTATACTTCCAAGACAGATTTGTTGTCCTTCTGTCAGTCCATAGTATATTTGGTCTTCTTCACCAACACAATTCAAATGCCTCAGTTCTTCTTTGGTCTTCCTTATTCATTATCCAGCTTTCATGTGCATATGAGCTACTGGGCAGTTCTACTCTGTCCTATATGGTCACTGTGAGGCAGAATTGACTCTACGGCAGTGGGTTTTGTTTTGTTAAGCCCTTTAACTAGAACCTGGTACACGGTCCCCTCTTCTTGAATGTTATTGCTGTTAGCTGTCGTCCAGTAGGCCCCAACTCATGGCAACCCCACGCATAACAGAATGAGACCCTGACTGGTCCCACACCATCTCTATGACTGGTTATGGATCAGATCCTTGTGAGAGCCATAAGGTTTTCACTGGCTGATTTCAGAAGTAGATTGTCCATCTGGGTCCGGAAACTGCTGAACCCTGTTCAGCATCCCAGCAGCACACGTCTCCACTGACAGACGGGTGGTAACGGCACTTGTGGTGCCTTGGCTGGAAATCAAACTTGGGTGTCCTATGTGGAAGGCAAGAATTCTACCACTGCCCCACCATTGTCCCACCTGCTTAAATGCTCATGAGGATTATTATTACTAAAATCACTTGTATCTTTCAAGGCCAGTTTCAAAGCCCTCCCTTCCATACTGTCTTTCTTGATTATCTCAAGAAAAAAAAACTTGTCCTTTGTTTGGCTTTTTTATAGCTGAGTGAACAGGCTCAACTCCAGCACTTGAGTTGTTTCTTTCCACCTTATTCTTTTTTCGTTGTGATTCTGTGCCCACAGTGTGGCGTAGGTTCCTCACGTAAGTCCCGTAAAGAGAGAGAGAGTTTACTCATCTCTTTTTACAGCTCAGAAAAGTGGCAGTTAGAGCAGTGAAGGGGCTTGTTCAGGGTACCACAGCTCACAAGTGACAGGACTGTTGCCTACTCCAAGCCTTCTGAGTCCACCACCCCACAGCAGCCTTGCCAATCACTCAGTTATGAACTTGTCTCTCAATCCCACAAGTTTTACTCGGGGCATGGAGAGCTGATCTTCATTTCACTCACTGTTGGACTCACCATTGTCTCAGGATCAAGGGTGCTAAGTAGAACCCCCTTACTCTGTTGATACTGTTTCCTTATAAATCCTAATAACCATAGTGATCTTAAGTTCTGCTACTTCAATGTGCACCTTTTATGCACGTAGTAGATTATGTAATGGTTGCTGGGGCTCTCACAGAAAATATCATATTGATTTATGCCAGCTTTTTGCCTCTCCCACTCCATGATCTCTTGCTAGCTTCAGCTGGGTATGCAAATAGGCAGCCATGGCTATTTGGTAAGCAAATTGATGTATCAATTCTATGTGGCTGTCAATATGAGAGTCCAACCAAATCCCACCCACTCTTGTATGGAAATAGATTTCTGATTAATATTGGTTTAAAATCTCGTTATATTTTGAAGGATATTTTACTTTCCCAGCTGAATTTCCCTTAAATGAGAAGAGGCAGACAGAGTTAGACAGACATTTATAGAGGTAACAGTGGGTGCAAGGGAAGAGATGTTACACTCTTAAGACTTAGTCACCAGTGATGACTACTTCTGATCCCAGGAGAGATCATAGAAGGGCCTTCAGTTTAGAATCTGGCATATTTAGAGGAGAACAGAGACGTACGGGAAGGGCCAGGTGCTACAGCTTGTGTAAGCCCTTTTGCTCGCGTCTATGGGAGAATGTGCTCAAGGGCTCGGCATGTTCTTTTCTAGTCAATTTCCATGAGTTCCATTTGTCGTTTTTGTGACTCACCGTCTTCATCTTTTGTAGGAAATTCCTCAAAGACTCATCTTTATGTGATGTATGTGAAAGTTCCATAAACAGAAAAGCCTTTCTAGCATCACACAGTACTGGGAAAGACCATATGCCACCTAGGATACTGGGATTTGCATTTTTAAAACCATGTTCTTAATGTCACAAATCTATTTCACATCTGACAGAAATGTAAAAAAAGTTAAAGAAGTAAACTTTCGATTCAACTCAAAACCAAAACCAAACTCACCCGTCAAGTCGATTCTGACTCATAGTGACCCCTCCTTGGGTTTCCGAGGCGGTATCTCTACGGAAGTAGATCGCCCGATCTTCCTTCCAAGGAGTGGCTGGTGGGTTTGAACCACCAGCCTTCTGATTAGCAGTTAAATGTCTTAGGCATTATGCCACCAGATTCAACTAGCCAGATCTATTTAATTAGCGCTCTGCTTTAAGGATATAAGAGGAACTTGATGGGTGTCTTTGTAGTGTTCTCTTCTTGCTTTGTCAGTTACTTTTTCAAATGTAGAAATGTCAAAAGCAAAAGTGCACTATAACTACATTCAGTGTAATGTGGTTCCCAAATAGTCAACTCTAACTCACCCAAAGTAGACTGTAGTTTCGATAAGTCTTCAGGCAATTTCTTCTGGCCTTAGATTTTAGGTGTAGAAAGTAAGGTTATGTGAGCAGGCGTCAGTGGAGAGTTGGTAATGGAAGGAGAGGTGAAACGTAGCTGCACTGCCCGCCTTCCAGGTCCTGCCAGGTCTGCTACACCCTGTCTTTGGAGCCTGGGCAAAGCTGACAAAGTCATGGCAAATAGCCCCCATTGTGCTCAAATGTTCCGGATTTCCACATTTGCAAGAGAATGATTCTTTTATTTGCAGATAAAACAATAGCCAAAGCAAAAGGTTACCAAGATTTTATTATATTTAATGGATAAAATTCCTTCTCCTTCTGCCTGTAAACCAAGCACTGCCCTTAGAGAACATCCTAGAGATTAATAATAGGCTCCTGACCTATGTAAACAAACAGCAAAAGCTGATTTTCTTGATTTCCTTGTCTAGAATGTTGGTGAGGTCTAAGTCAGGGGGAAAGCTGGCTGGGCCTGACCATGGCTTATTCAAGGTCAGGCTATATTTCTTAGGCTCCCTTTCTCCCAGCTCTGTGACCATAGTGGGACCATGAGATGTGTCCACGAGTGATTGGATAGGTTCACTTGTCACCCACCTCCCTCTGGACAGAACCATGCTTGTGCAAGTCCTTCCTGATCAAGAGTGATAAGCAGCATGCAAATATCTTCTTTTTAATACATTACCCTGGCATAGCCAGAAGCCACATGAGTGATTGTGCCTTGGAGAAGTAATTTTGCCTTACAGCTTGAGAGTTCAAGTTAAGGACCCTCCCGGTAAACAGGCTTTGGCTCTACCCAGTGTAAGGTGAGTAATGTTAATTACCTTCAGCTTATCAATAAGCCAAGAAAGATTGCAATCACTGAACATCTGAGTGCACATAACCATGGGATTTCAGAAAGCAAAGAAGAAAGTCACAAGTTTGTTGCTGTGGCCTGCTGCTTAGCGTTACTGCTTTTCCTCATCAGGGCTGATACCTGGCTGAGAGTTGAAGCGATGATCTTAGCAGGAGCTAAAAAAGAATGCATTCATTTTCCAGAAATACCTTAAGCTTCTATGATTTATGAGATGGGGGAAAACAAGAGTGTTTTACTTTGTAAATGTATCTACTGACTTTTTCTGTTCTTTTAAATCTCTTTCAATAACATTTTCTATTGCTCTAGCATGATTTTACCTTGTTTTATTCTATCTTGGATGTTTGTTTTGCTTTTAAATTCTTTATCAGGAATATTGAAAGCATGTCCATGTCCTTTATGTTAAAGATCTGTTCTTGGTCAGGGCTGTGGATATCCTCTACAATAATATCTATAATGATACCAGATTGTCATGGTGGTTTGGATAGTTTGTTCAAACAAGTGACCACTTTAGTGGAGAAATTTCAGTTGGCCAAATGATTCAAAACATGTTCAGCTGTTGGGAGTTCAAATTTTAAAAAGTTTGATAACATCTCATTAAATTTATCAAATGTCTCTAGAATGCTTAAGGTGCAAACGGCATTTTGATAAGGCGATCTAGAGGTTGGTGCAAAGATGATGAATCCAGAAAGGAAAATGGGTATAAGGACTAAACTGCTTTTTAAATCACCTCTTTACAGAAAATCAAAGCAAGGGCAGTAGAAAAACTTGTAGGTATGTGTGTGTTCAAGAGCCTCGTTAGTTACATTTAGAGTATCCCTGAATGGGAAATAGTTGAATAAAGATCCAGAAGGCTAAAGAGAACCTAGCCAGGTACTGCAGACCTTCATTTTAATTACTTCCTTTTATTTAGGACGACAATATGGATACAAAATCCATACTAGAAGAACTGCTTCTCAAAAAGTCACAGCAAAAGAAGAAAATGTCACCAAATAATTACAAAGAACGGCTTTTTGTTTTGACCAAAACAAACCTCTCCTACTATGAATATGACAAAATGGTGAGCTCCTATTCATTCTATTGTTTTTATACTGTTTATTTTTTTAGGTCTCCACAATAAAACAGTATCAGGTTTCTCTGGTTATACAATAAAGCTCAATTCACATTCACTTATCACAGTGCCTTTTCTTTTTCTTTTTTTGATTGTGATATCTTTTTTTATTTTTTATTTCTTTAAATTGTGATTTGGGTGAAGATTTACAGAGCAAATTCACTTTCCATACAGCAGTTCACATATACTTTGTCTCCTGTCATTGACCACAGTTTACCACATTGCAACAGCTCCCCTCCCACTTCCTCCCCATAGTTACCTCTTCCCAGTGTCCATCCCTCCATACACTCCTGCTCCCTGAGCTGTCTCCCTGTGCATAAGCAGCCGTTCTTTACAGTGCCTTTTCTTAAGGAGACATAATTAACTCAAGATAAATGATGTTAAAGCATTAGTTAACTTGGAGCTCTGGTAGCGTAGTGCCTAAGGCACTTGACTGCTAACCAGAAGGCTGGCAGTTCAAACCCACCAGCCTCTCCTCGGAAGGAAGGTTGGGCAATCTACTTCGGTAGTGATACTGCCTTGGAAACCCAAAGAGGAGTTGCTATGAGTCGGGTCTGACTCAACAGTAAATAACAACAACAACAAGCCAAATTATAACTTTAGAATAGTGGTTCTCAGCTGAGGACAATTTTGCCCCCCAGGCAACATTTAACAACGTCTGCAGATATTTTGGGTTGTCACAACAGGAGGTGTGCTCCTGGCATCCAGAGGATAGAGGCCAAGGATGCAGCTAAAAACCTTACAATGCACAGGGCAAAACCAAAACCAAACCAAACTCATTGCTGTCCAGTCGATTTGACTCATAGAGGCCCCTCCTTGGGTTTCCCAGTTTTCCCAGGTGGTATCACTACCGAAGTAGATTGCCCAGTCTTCCTTCCAAGGCGTGGCTGGTGGACTTGAACTGCCAGTCTTCTGGTTAGCAGTCAACTGCTTTAGGCACTATGCCATCAGAGCTCCTACAATGCACAGGAAAGTCCTCACAACAAAGAATTTTCTGACCCCAGTGTCAATAGTACCGAGGGTCAAAAAACCTTGCCTTTTGAGAAGGCTGCGGGTAACTTCTGTGCACTCAAGAATTCTGTCACAGTGAGCTGAAATGCTGTCATAAAATTGAAACAAAAATGAAGATGCTTTTTGGAGTTAAATCTTGATTTTCCTGAGTAGATTAACCACATGGCAGGGGATCTGAAACATTGCAAAATTCTCAAACACAATTCTTAACTGCTGCTTAAAGACTTGCTTTTGGAGAAGTGGATGAGTACATGTCCATGTTTGAGAATTATTCTCTGTGTCATTGGATTTTTACTCTAGTGGATGAATTGGAAGGTGATCCTTCCATACCCACCCCTGTCCCCAGACTCTCCCCAAGCATAATCTCAGTTTTCTGCTTTTCCTTGTGTGCTATGGCATAGCACATGAGTCATCTTATATTTTTCTTTGATTCAGAAAAGAGGCAGCAGAAAAGGATCCATCGAGATTAAGAAAATCAGATGTGTGGAGAAAGTAAATCTCGAGGAGCAGACTCCCGTGGAGAGACAGTACCCATTTCAGGTATGGGGAGGAGTCACAGCCCATCATCTGGAAGGTTCTTCCTTTTTAATATTTTCTCTTATGAACTCAATGAATCTCGGGTAAATAATGATGTTGCAAAATGATGTGTTGAGACAATGGTGAGATATGGGCATGGAGCAAACAGTTAGGGGATGGACTACTAACTAAGAGGTTGGCAGTTTGAACCCAACCAGAGGCACCTCAAGGAAAGGCCTGGTGATCTGCTTCTTAGAAGTCACAGCCACGAAAGGCCCTTAGAGCACAGTTCTGCTCGGCGCATGTGAGATTGTCACGGGTCGGTATCGACTCAACAGCAACTGGTTCGGGAGTACTTGGGTAACAGCACAACAGCTAACTCAGAAAGTGTTGGAAGACAGCCCTGGTAATCTGCTTCCAAAATATCACAGCCTTAAAAACCCTATGGAGCGGTTCTACTCTGCACATAGTGCATCATCGCCACTGAGTCGGAAGTGATGGCAACTGGTTTGTTTAATTTGTTTTCTTTTTAGAGGAAGGGAAACCAAGCTAGGAGTATAAGCAGCCCCAGCTTGTAGTCTGACAATCTCTTTCATCAAGCATTGTTGAGCATCTCTGATAAACTACAAGGTAGAAGACACACTGAAAGGAATAAAACACTGTCCCTGACCCAAGGAACTTACAGGGAAGTGAGGGAATAGACTAATAGACACCCTATTAATTGAAGTGAGGATGAGTGTTAAGATGGCAGTTACAGAGTACACCATGGTGCCCTGGAAACAGAACCTCTGCTTCTCACTCCAAGAAGTCAGGGGGATTTTCTTTTGGAGGTGACCCTTGGGCTGAGAAGTACAAGTGGAGTTTAGCCCAGCAAAGGTGGGAACAGCAGCTGGGATCAAAGAAAGAGCAGGTGGCAACACTCTGATGGGTGAAAGAGTATGGCATGTTTGGAGAGCTGCAAGAAGTCTCACTGAATGAGGCAGCACATGAGAGAGTGAAGGCAGTTGAGCCAGGAGAGGTGAGCAGTGTATCACGAAGGGCTTTGCACACTATGCTAAACCAAAAGATCAAACTCACTGCCATCAAATCGATTCTGACTCATAGTGACCCCCACTGGGTTTCCAAGGTTGTAAATCTTTATGGAAGCAAACTGCCCCATCTTTCTTCTGTGGAGCAGCTGGGGGGTTTGAATCACTGATCTTTTGGTTAGCAGCCAAATGCCTTAACCACTATACCACCAGTGCTTC
>NW_006921947.1:3241993-3251174 GCF_000298275.1 Orycteropus afer afer
ATAAACAACAACGCAACGCACTGCCATTGAGTCGGACCTGACTAATAGCGACCCCTCCTTGGGTTTCCAAGGCAGTATCACTACGAAAGTAGATTGGCCAACCTTCCTTCCAAGGAGTGGCTGGTGGGTTTGAACTGCCAGCCTTCTGGTTAGCAGTGAAATGCCTTTAGGCACTACGACACCAGAACACAAAAGAACATAGGTTTTGGAGCCCCACAGAGCTCCCAGTCTCCCCATTTATATTTATGTAACCATAGAGAACATCCTTAGCCTCACCCTGAGTTTGTTTCCTTGGTTGCAAAATGAGCATAATCATATTTTTTCATTAAGTTGAAAAATGGTTAAAATATTAAAGTAGCTAGTGAAGAGCCCAGCATTCTAAGCCCAGCGTTCTAAACACGGTGTATATTATTTACCAAGAAGAGTTGAGTCAGTTAGAGATGGATGGGAGGGAGGCATGTATCTTCAAATGTTTAAATAAGTGTCCTAAGTAATAGCAAGTGACTTGTTCTGAGGGATTCCTGGAATAGAATTTGACCCAGTGGACTAAAGTACTGTTGTTGTTGTTATGTGCCGACAAGTTGGACCCGACTCATAGTGACCTCTCCTTGGGTTTCTGAGGCAGTATCACTGCGGAAGTAGATTGCCTAACCTTCCTTCCGAGAAGTGGCTGGGGGGTTTGAACTGCCAGCCTTCTGGTTAGCAGTCAAGTGCCCTAGGCACTATGCTACCAGAGCTCCTGACTAAAGTACTAGGGAGATGTATTTTTGCTCAATATTAGCATGAGCTGGACAATGCTTAGACTATATGGAAATTGGCAAGGATTGCAACCTTAGCAAAGTGGAGAGCATTCTGTCCCTGGAGGTGTGTGCATAAACAGAGCAGATAAACATTTTCCAAGGGGTATAAAGGGAGTCATGCATTGGGCAGAAAGGTGGACTGGAACTTTCTGAGATACTTCTAATATCCAGAATTTTCTTTCTCCATGGTCCAAGGCATCCCTGCTAAGAACTCCATGTTCACTGCTATCAATTTCATCATTGCTATGATTTTCCAACTTGTGGGAGTGTCCTGCATAAAAAGAAAATTGAGGGACAGAGGCAAAATCATCTTTGTAGAACTTTTATTTTTTTTCGTCTAATTCCAGAGCTAATATAGATCATGGAAGAAAACTCAAGGTTTCTTTTGGATGATAGAAAGTCTGTAGTTGCACGAAGGGGGTCTATCATCCAAACACACCACATCTTTTCCTTTCCAGATCGTCTATAAAGAAGGGCTTCTATACATCTATGCATCGAATGAAGAGAGCCGAAGTCAGTGGTTGAAAGCATTACAAAAAGGTAATGAAAAAAAAGTTGTAAAAAGAAACCATTGCTTGAGTTCTTTGGAGACTTGGGAGAACAATATGTCAGTCAAAGGACCAGATGCCAAGAGAGCATCTATTGATTTTCCTACCAGCCTGGGGCAATGGGCCGTGCTCCTTCTCATTTTGCATTTTCATTGTTACAAAGAGGAAACCAGTGGATCAGATTCCCTTTCCTGCTCAGCACAGAGCTGACTATTGTGCCTTCCCAGCAGGTTGGGGGACACCAGCCCATCTGCCCTTCACCCACTGTGCTTGTCTTTACTAAGTTGCCATGGGGCTGTGTCAGGTCCAGTGACTACTGTTCTTTCAGTCTTTGCAGTTGTTATGTCTAAGACTTCCTACCAAAAACAAAACCAAACCCACTGCCGTCGACCCCTCCTTGCGTTTCCGAGGTGGTATCACTACAGAAGTAGATTGCCCCATCTTCCTTCTGAGGAGTGGCTGATGGGTTTGAACTGCCAGCCCTCTGGTTAGCAGTCAAGAGCCTTAGGCACTGCGCCACCAGAGCTCCTAAGACTTCCTAACCACTTACCATTTGCCAGGCACTGTGTCAAGCACTTGTAAAACATTTTTTTTAGGTAATCTTCTCAACAACTCTATGGGAAGGGGTAATATTATTCTCCGTTTTTCACATAAACCCATTGCCATCAAGTTAATTCCAACTCATGGCGATCCCATGTGTTACACAGTAAAACTGAACTCTGTAGGGTTTTTGTGGCTGTAATCTTTATGGAAGCAGATTGCCAGGCCTTTCTTCCACGGCACCACTGGGTGGGTTCAAACTGCAAACCTTTCAGTTAGTAGCCGGGAGCAAACCATTTGTAAGACCCAGGGACCTGGTTTGTTGTTGTTCGTTTGTTTGTTTTTCAGATGAGTAAAGGTAAATAGGGGGCTCTGGGAGCATAGTGCCTAAGGCATTTGACTGCTAACCAGAAGGCTGGCGGTTCAAACCCACCAGCCACTCTTCAGAAGGAAGATTGGGCAATCTATTTCTGTAGAGATACCGCCTTAAAAACCCAAGGAGGGGTCGCTATGAGTCGGAATCTACTCAACGGCAGTGAGTTTGGTTTGGTTTTTGGTTTTTAAAGTTAAATAGACATGACCAATGCCACATACTTAATCATAGAGGCCTCAGAACTCAATTACCCAAATTCAGCTTTTTAACCAGTGTAAAAGGCAAAAGCATGGATTAATGATTAATGATGCTTTTATTTGGTACTGGTACTAACTTTTGGTAGAATAAAGAGAATTGTGGTCAATAATTTGGCGCTAGGATACCCCTCATTACAATATTTTTTCTTTAAGGTAGGATAATAGAGTGAGTATAATATTTAACCCTTGTTTATTGTTGTTGTTGTTATGCGCCGTCGAGTCGGACCGGACTCATAGCGACCCCTCCTTGGATTTCCAAGGCAGCATCACTACGGAAGTAGATTGCCCCATCTTCTTTCCGAGGAGTGACTGGTAGGTTCGAACTGCCAGCCTTCTGGTTAGCAGTCAAGTGCCTTAGGCACTATGCCACCAGAGCTCCGGTAAAGTGCTATACATATGTTAATATACGAGCTCCTCTTAGTGTCATTATTAGGCATTGGAATGCTGCAAAGTGGACTTTGGGACTTAGTCGGGGAAAGAATTAATAGTCCAGGAAACAAAATCCATATAATAGGAATTAATAGGGTTTCTGACATGTGGCGATCAGGAACTTAGAGGGCAAGAAGGCAGGTAATGTGCCCGACGAATTGCAATGACCATTTGGGACCAATACCAGAAATGTGCATTTTGAAATCTTAATTGCTTTTGCTTTTTGTGATTTCTTTAATAACTTCCCTTTAATTCTCATTAATATTTAGTAAAGTTTTGTTTTTGTTTTGAATGTCAACATCCTCGGCTAAGCTGAACTGAGCTAAACTAAGGGAACAGAGTCACTAAGGCCCACTTTAGTGACATTTATTGAACACTTACTGTGAGCCAAACATTGTGCTTGTGTTGTTGTTGTTGTTCTTATGTGCTGTCGAGTCAGACCTGACTCATAGCGACCCCTCCTTGGGTTTCTGAGGCAGTATCACTATGGAAGTAGATTGCTCCATTTTTCTTCTGAAGAGAGGCTGGTGGGTTTGAACCTCCAGCCTTCTGGTTAGCAGTCAAATGTCTTAGGCACTATGCCACCAAAGATCCTAAACATTGTGCTTAGTACTTTACATATATTATCCCAAATCCTCCCAATGACTCTGCAAAACAGTTATTATTATCACCATATACTTGCTTGAGGCAGGGTTATAAAGGAGGATCAGAATTACCCTTGGGATTAAAATAAGAAATCCTCAAATGAACAGAAAATCAAGAGATGAAGAGTTGAAGCCACAAGTAGAGTCAGCCTAGAGTCTCCATCTATACTCTTCTTGAAGTATTCTCTACTACGGCTTTGTGAGTTTCTCTGTTGTATTCCAAGAGATACAAGAGTACACTCCAACAACACTAGAGTTCCGTTCCTTTGAATTAAACATTATCCTATACCCATGGTTCAAACTCACTGCCATTGAGTCAGTTCTGACTCGTAGCAACCGCCATAGGATTTCCAAGGCTGTAAATCTTTACAGAAGCAGACTGCCCAATCTTTCTTCCACGGAGCAGCTGGTGGTTTCGAACCACTGACCTTTTGGTTAGCAGCCAAATGCCTTAACCACTGTACCACCAAAGCTCCTTTATCCCCATGGTTAATTGTTTTTATTTGATCTGATGGTGGTGAAATACATAACCAAAAGTGTGCTATCACAATCATTTCTTAGTGTGTAATCAGTGACATTACAGGCATACCTTGTTTCATTATGCATCACAGATAACAGATACTGCATTTTTCACAAATTGAAGGTTTGTGGCAACCTTGCATCAAGCAAGTCTATTGGTGCCACTTTCCCAACAGCATGTGCTCACTTTGTGTCTCTGTGTCATATTTTGGTCATTCTTACAGTATTTCAAACTTTTTCACAATGCTATTTATTGTACACTTAATAGAGTACACTATAGTGTAAACATAACTTTCATATGCACTGGGAAACCAAACAAATTTGTGTGACTCACTTGATTTGTGGTGGTCTGGAACAGAACCCACAGTATCTCTGAGGTATGCCTGTAAATTACATTCACCATGTTGTACTACCATCATCATTATCCATTTCCAAAAGTTTGACATCAGTCCAAACAGAAACTCAATACACCTTCAATGATAGCTCCCATTCACTCCTCCCTCACACCCTTGGTAACCACTGATAAGCTTCTGTCTCTGCACTTGTCTAGTCTAATATTTCGTATAAGTGGAATCATACAGTATTTGTATGATCATGGTTAGTTTTTTAAATGCACATACTCCTAGAAAAGTAGCTCCTTGTTATGGATTAGAGTGTGTCCCCCCAAAATATGTTGAAGTTCTAACCCCTGTACCTATGAATGTGATTCTGCTTGGAAAAAGAATCTGTGAAGATGTTATCAGTTAGGTTAACATGAAGGCATACTGGACCCAGGTGGGTCCTAATCCTGGTGTCTTTATAAAAGAGAAAATATGTAGAGACAGGGAGAAAACCATGTGACCCTGCAGCTGGAAGGCAAGGAACGCCTGGAGCTACCAGAAGCAAAGGGGAGAGGCATGGAAGAGATTCTGTCTCTGAGACTCAGGAGGAATCACCATGGCCAACACCCTAATCTTGGACTCTCAGCCTCCAGACAATACAATTTCTATTGTTTAAAGCTACCCACTTTGTGGAATTTTGTTACAGCAGCCTTAGGAAACTAAGACATTCCATAAATCGTTCCTACTCAAAATTCACTGCCGTCAAGTCAGATCTGACTCATAGCGACCCCTCCTTGGGTTTCTGAGGTGGTATCACTATGGAAGGAGATTGCCCAACCTTCCTTCTGAGGAGTGGCTGGTGGGTTTAAACTGCCAGCCTTCTGGTTAGCAGTCAAATGCCTAGGCACTATGCCACTAGATAAGGAATGAGAAAATGTTCAAGATCCAAGGGAAACTAAAGAGACAAGATAACTAAATGCAGGTGTGAATAAGTGAATGTCCTTGTTCATAGAAGTTACCTGCTACAGGGGTGACAATTTAGATCATAATGTCTGCAACTTAGTCTCAAGTGGTTAAGCATAACATGATAATGATAAGAATAATAAGAAGAAATATGTATGGACAGAAAGAGAGAGAGAGGGAGAAAGCAAATGTGGCAAACAGTTAACAATTGATGAATCTGGATAAAGGGTAGGAGTCCTAGTTGCATAATTGTAAGCACTCTACTGTTAATTGAAAGGTATGTGGTTCAAATCCACCAGCCGCTCTGTGGAGAGAAAGATGTAGCAGTCTGCTTCCATGAAGATTTACAGCCTTGGAAACCCTCTGGGGCAGTTCTACTCCACCCTGTAGGGTCACTGTGTTGTGAAATCAATACAACAGCAGGTAAAGTGTATATGGATGTTCATTGTACTATTCTGGTAACTTTTCTGTGCATTTGAATTTTTCAAAATAAAAAGTAGGAGGTAAGTATCAGTTTATTAGAAGCTTCTTTTCTTTTGGTTAAGATCTAGCCCCACCCTCTCACCTCCTTCTGCTGCAATCAAACACCATGTGCCCTAACTCACTCACTTCCATTAGGAATGTATTTCTAAGTTAAGCTGTATATGCATATTTTAAAATTACTTTTTAAAAGACTAATATATGTTACTGTGTTGTTCTCACTGCACACATGATTAGACTTTTCGTTTTCCTTTTGGCTTATTAATATCTGAGTGAAAGACTTACATCCTTTGGGAACCATTTGGTCTTACTGTGGTTGCTGGCAAAATGGGGTTTCCATTGTTCTGTGATAACAGTGCTTACTAAATGTGTTTCTTCTCTTGGGCCAACGTTTGCTCACATCTTGTTTTCTTTCTGCCTGCTCCCCAGAGATAAGGGGCAACCCTCATCTGCTGATCAAGTACCACAGCGGGTTCTTCGTGGACGGGAAGTTCCTGTGCTGCCAGCAGAGCTGCAAAGCAGCCCCCGGATGCACCCTCTGGGAAGCATGTAATGTGACCCCTCTGTTGGGCTGGGCCCGGGGTGGATGGTGCTCCAGTGGGCCAAACACCAGAACAGCTCGCTAGTTCAGGAAAACAAGAAGCTTCCACATTGGTTGCCACCATGAAAATCCAGCCTCCCAGATACTATCTGGCAAATGAGGTCTAATTCTAGGGTAAATTGAGTCATGTTCATTAGAAACAAGAGCAATATTAACATCTGCCATTCTTGCATTTCATGAGAGATATTTTAAAATATAGAGTCATGAATCAAGCTAGGAACTCTGTCCTCTCATAATTCTCTGTGGTTTCAGATAAACTCCACATAAGCAGGGTATGGTGAACATATCAAACAGCTAGGTTTCTCACATGATAAGAAGACCAATCACTTTTCTTAAAAATAATAAAATTAAAAAAACAGTGTTCTTAAATGAAATCAAAGGGTGAATTTTAAGTTACACTCTTAATCACCAGATATACCAAGATGAGGGATGGCTGCTTTGTAAAAGACCTATTTAGAGTGATTTACTGTGTTGTCCATGTTTGTTGACTTCTTAATGATACCAGGAGAACATAGAGAAGGGTTTACTCTAAATGCAATCAGCTTCTTCTCAGAGTTGTAATCCGACGGAAATGATGGGCTTATATATATTTTAGAAGGAGCCCTGGTGGCACAGCAGTTAAGAACTCAGCTGCTAACCAAAAAGTTGGTGGTTCGAACCTACCCAGGGCTCCTCAGGGGAAAGACATCTGCTCCTATAGATTACAGCCCAGGAAACCCTATGGGGCAGTTCTACTGTGTCACATGGGGTCGTTAGGAGTCAGAACGGATTTGAAAGCACCCAATAACAACAACATACATTTTAAAAGTATGTAATTGTTTAACAACATGAAGTTGTCAGTAAATAAAAAAGGAGAATTTATTTTGGTAACAGTTTTGCCAGTCTGGACAAGATCTGATTGGATTTGGATGACTTTAAAGAGTTGAATGGGATTTTGCAAGAGCATTTCATGAACTCTAAACCCAAAGGCACAGGAAGTAATATTCAAATTCACCCCCTAACAGTGTTGGTACCTGGCAATTGTGCTATAATGAATGTTACTACTGGTAATTTTAAACCAAAATCAATGATACCTATACCATCTTGATTAGCCTATGCAATGAATAGATACTAACCTCGATTAGATCTTACTGCCCTTTTCATTCATGAATTATTATGGGGACTTAATGGACTACACAGATTTCACTGTATGTGGACCTCATCTCCAGTGTGAGGTCCTAAGGAGTACTGCCTCCTTAGAGCATTAAGCATTTTCCCCAGTGAGTCTCTCTATGGTCTGACATGGTTACCCAGAAGGCCAAATCCCAGCTATGACTTTGGCCTAGCTCCCCGGGGTGGAACAGGAAGAAGGCCAGAGTGCACTGCCTTGGGATTTTCTTCCTAGGCTCTATCATGATGCCATCTGGCATGAGTCCTGGGTGCCACAGGCTCTTTTGCTAGCCTCTTAAGAAAACTACAGAGAGTGGAAGTGTTCCAGCTCACAGCAGTGGCCCAGCAGTTAAACACTTGGCTGTTCACCAAAAGATTGATAGTTCGAACCCACCAGCCACTCCACAGAAAAAGATATGTCAGTTTGCTTCTGTAAAGAATTACAGCTTTGGAAATCCTATGGGACAGTTCTACTCTGTCCTATAAAGTTGCTATGAGTTGACATTGACTCCATGGCAATGGGTATCCAAGTACTCTTTACTCCTCTGGTCTCCATTGCTGAGCTACTGGGTTGCCCATGGCCACAGGAACTATAAAGGAAACAGCTGGGTTTCTTTGCTTCTTTCTGTCTCCAAGATGTCCTGGTCCATCCTCTTTCCAGGGCACATGCCTATAAGAGTTTCACCATATACCATACTTTGTTTGGAACACTCTCATTTGGTGGCTGGTATCCTTGCATATTTATAAAAATTATATTCCTTCACCATCAAAAGTGTCCCGGTTTGAGCAATAAACCATATGGCCAATTTATTTATAAGGCATACACAGTGCCTTCACACTCAGAGCCTGGACATCTCTCTACATCTGGGGGTAGAAAGAGAAATGAATAGTTATCCTAAGAACAGACAACAGATTTGTTCATTTATTCATCAGCTATTTATTGAGGGACCCAGGTAAGGGTGGTACGAGAGGTTTCCAAAGGGGAGACAAACTTGTCTGTCCGTTTGTCCTACCATGGTGACATGTTGATGTGATTTTTGAGGCTGAGCCACTGGTGTTTCAAACCCAGCAGGATGCACATGGTGCACAGGTATCAGCCCAGCTTACAGACTGAGACAGACTAGGAAGAAGGAAGAGGCCGTCCACACTTCTCAAAGAATTGGCCAGGGAAAACCTTATGAATAGCAAAGAAACACTGTCTGATACATTACCGTGCAACTTTATGTATAGTCCGGTTACGTTAGAAGGCTCTCAAAATAGGACTGGGAAAGAGCTGCATCATCTGAGCCTTACTCCTATGGGTAAGGTAAAGCTTTCGAGACCTCCATTTGCTGATGTGATACCACTCAAATTGAAGAGAAACAGCTGCAGACATCCATTAATCATCGGAACATGGAATGTACGAAAATCTAGGAAAATTGGAAGTTGTCAAAAATGAAATGGAATGCATAAAGATTGATATCCTCGGTATTAGTAAGCTAAAATGGACGGGTTTTGGCCATTTTGAATCAGACAACCATATGATCTACTATGCTGGGAATGACAGTTTGAAGAGGAA
>NW_006921947.1:3254014-3257856 GCF_000298275.1 Orycteropus afer afer
ACCAGCCACTCCTTGGAAGGAAGGTTGGGCAATCCTACTTCTGTAGTGATACTGCCTCAGAAACCCAAGGAGGGGTCGCTATGAGTCGGGGCCGACTTGATGGCACACAACAACAACAACATTGAAATTAGATACCTGTGGCTCAAATACAAGGTGGAAATAAGGTATGGATTAATAGTCTACACAATTTAGAGTAAGTTGAATTTTTTTAGGGAGATTTGGGAGGATATCAATAATCTCTGGTGGAGCAGTGGTGTTTGAGTTGGGTGTTAGACAGGAAACATCACTTCAGATGTTGTTATCTAAATTCATCTCATCTGGAGGATTGTTCACATATGCCAGCTCATTCTTTGGATTCGTAGCATTGAGTGTTTTGCTTTGTTTAATTTGAAGTTCCTTCTGACGTTACTCGGTTTCACTTTCTAGATGCTGATCTGCACATTGCAACCAATGAGGAGAAACATAAACCTCCTATCTTCCCAGACAGGGTGGTAAGTCAACTTTCCTTTTTTTTTTTTTTCATAGGCTGGATATATTAAATAAAACAAGAGTTGCCACATTCAAGACTAGAACATGTGAGATTCATTCAGACTGCTCAGCAAAGAGAGACAAAAGAGAAGTTAACTGATAGCAGTGAGCATTTTCAAAGAAGAGATTCCAATATAGAAGCATTTTACCATATTTTATTGAATTACTCTACTAGGTCTTTTTCCAACCACTAAGCACATTAAAAAACAAAACAAAACAAAAAAACACCTCACTGCCATCAAGTAGATTCCAAGTCATAGTGACCCCCCATTGGGTTTCCTACATCTTTACAGAAGCAGACTGCCTCAGCTTTCTTCTGTGGAGTGGCAGGTGGGTTGGAACCACTGATCTTTGGTTAACAGCCAAATGCCTTAACCACTGTACCACCAGAGCTCCTTAAGCACATAAATAGTCACCAAAAAAAAGGTGCAGGTGAGCAAAGCTCTTAAGAAGGCACCCATATATAACAGGCAGCTGTTATTCCTCCCCTACCATCAGTATGACCAAGACTGCCCTATATAACTGTGCCGTGGTACTATGGGACTGTGTAGGGCAGAAGTAGAAAACAACTGGTTTCTTTTCTTCCATCATCCCTTCAAAGCCACTCAGTGGGCTTTCTTCTCTGCTCCAGGATGAAGTCTCAGGCAGAATCCATAGCTTTTCCAGTCCCTCAGATGATAAAATATCTCCCCAATTACTGGTGGTCCTGAAAACAGTCTCTAAACGGATTCATCCAATGTTGTAGTCACACGACTCCAAGCTGTCATTCTAAGTTAAAACTTCTCCCCTCCAGTGACTTTGGGTCTGGATCAGCAGGTCGCCTGTATTGGGATGAAGGCCACGGGGAGGCTGAGATTCCTGACCCTTTCATGGGTGGGGCTCAGGAAGAGTGAGTCTAATGAAAAAGAGCACTCACCCATGTCTGAGCCCATCATGATTTGCTAGTGGTTGCTTCTGGGTGAGACAGTTTCCCAATGCTGATTTTTTAATCTTGTGGAAGACTTCCATGAGTTTCCCAGTGGGAGGCATCTCCAAATGCCATCTTCTGACAGTGGAGATGTCTTGACCCACAGCTCTTGAGTTTCCAGTCTCCAACTCCTCTACCAGGTCAGTTCAGACATTTGGGGCAGAGTTCCTTCCAAGATGGTGCCAGGCCAACTATCTCCCAAGGGTGGAGTTGGCCTACAGGAAAAAAGACAAAACCTTCATTGCTCTTGTTAATAAAACTGGATGTGGCTTGCTCTCACAGTACAGGCCACCACTGTCCTATTCTGCCTTCTTGGGTTCATAGCCACACCTTCATGCTTTTGAGTTTCCCAGGCAGGCCCTAGCCTCCTCAAATGCCAGGGGGCACAAAAAATAGCCTCCTGGTGGTCCTCTGGAAGTTCACCTGACACTAAGGGGGCATGTCTACCCGCCCATCAGGTCTAAAGTGTCTTGGGTAGTTATTCTCAGCTACACACACTCTCACACACTTACTTCTCTCTTTCTAAGTAAAAGTCATACAATTTTTGTGAACCAACCTGAAAATCAAAATGAAACTTACTGACATTGAGCCAAATCCGACTCATAGCAACCTTATAGGACAGAGTAGAACCACCCCATAGGGTTCCCTAGGCTATAAATCTTTAAGGAAGCAGACTGCCTAATCTTTGTCCCATGGAGTGGCTGGTGGGTTCAAAACACTGACCTTTTGGTCAGCATCCTAATGTTTTAACCACTGTGCCATCAGAGCACATTTGAACCAACCCGAAGAGTAGAAAGAAAAAAAAAAACACTGTTATGATTTGGAATTTTTACTTTTCTGTGGGAGATATTGCTGTTTTGATTTGATACTTGCTTTAGTCCCGAAGTTTGAAAAACATGACCCTATAATAATATCTAAGAGCAATGTGCAGATTAGGCAAATCTACACAAGTAGAAGGTAGATTAGTGGTTGCCTGAGGCAGGGGATAGGGATTAACTGTAATTGGGCATGAGGGATCTTATTGGGGTGATGGAGATGCTCTAAAACTGGACTGTATGTAAGGTTGCACAACATGATAAATTTACTAAAAAAGGCATTGAATGGTACACTTCTAAAGGGTAAACTGTCTGGTGTGTAAATTATACCTCAATAAAGTTTGTATTAAACAAATCTAAGAGCAGGAGATAATTTAGGACCAGAACTCATTCCATCTCACGTCTGGTAAGGAAGTCTTTGGGAAATGTGTTGGAAATTATCAATCAGGCAAATCAGTGGCCGATGGTTCCAGAAGCCTGTTTTGATTCTCAGCTACCCGAATGAACCTGGGATCTGAGAGGGAATCATGAAAGGCATGTTTTCCTTTGTTTTGTTCTTACCAGAGAATTCAGTGGAGGGCTTAGTTTCCTGAACAGAGGAAATCAAAATCAGCTGTATAGCCATTCTGGTCAGATTGCCGTTGAGGGAACTTTCCACTGTGTTTATCTTTGAAGAGAACCCACCTCACAGCTCATAAACAACAGTGTTTTGCATAACTAAAATTTCCAAAATGTCCGAGTCTCAGCTGAATAATAAACCATATACCCTGACAAAAGAAAAGTCAAGTCCAGTAAGAAAAAAAAAAAATGATCTTCAGAGTTCACAGAGTTCACTTCCGAGTTCTTTGTATGTGAACTTTTAATTGAAGTGTGACATGCACTTAGAGAAGTACACAAGCCTTAATTATTCAGCTTGATGGATTTTCACAAACTGATTACACCTGTATAACCAAATTCAGATTAAGAAACAGAATATCACTAGGACCTCCCAAAGAGAACCCAAACCAATCCCACTGCCATTGAGTAGAAGCTGACTCATAGCAACCCTCTAAGAAGGAGTAGAAGTGCCGCATCGTTTACAAGGCTGTAAATCTTTACAGAAACAGAATGCCTCATCATTCTCCCATGGAGCAGCTGATGGGTTCAAACCACCAACAAATTGGTTAGCGGCCTAATGCTTAAACCACTGTGCCACCAGAGCTCCTTAGAACATCAAAAGCTCCCTCATATTCCCTTTTAGTCGTGCGATCCCACCAAGAGTAATCACTGCCCTAACGTATCACATCATAGAGAAACTGATTATTTTTGACTTTTATATAAACAGAACCATAAAGTATGTAGAATTTTATTGTCCATCTTGTTCAATTTATGACATTTGTCTGTTTCTTATTATTAGTTGTAGTCTATTCTCGTTGCTGTTGAGCATGCTCTTATGTGAATATACCACTGTGTTAATTTCCTCTGCTGCTATAACAAAGTGACACAACCTTAGTATCTCAAAGAAACACAAATTTATTATCTTATAGTTCCAG
>NW_006921947.1:3265016-3269779 GCF_000298275.1 Orycteropus afer afer
ATGAGACAAAGTGTCTGTGAACTGCTGTATGGAAAGTGAATTTTCTCTGTAAATTTTCACCCAAATCACAAAAGAGAGAGAGAGAGAGAGAGAACGTTTTTATGACATTGAGCCCACCTGGATAAGCCAGGATCATCTCACTATCTCAATACCCCTAACATCATCACAGCTGCAAAGTGCTCTTTACCATAGGATAACATAACCACAGGTTCTGGGATTAATTAGGACGTGGACATCATTGGCAGGCCATTATTCATCCCAGCACAACCACATACTCTCTTATCCTCTCGGTGTGTATCCAGATGGTTTCCAGTTTTTATCTAATTGAAATAATTCTGCCATGAGCATTCTTTTACATGTCTTTTGGTTACATATTACTGTTGGGTATACCTATAGGATTTCTGAGTCAGAGGGTATGTGCATGGGCAGTTTGCGTAGATTTTGCAGACAGCTTTCCAGTGTGGTTGTACCACTTCACACTCCAACCAGCAAAGTATGAGAAATCCAGTTGCTCTGTAGTCTCACCAATGCTTAGAATTGCAACTTTCCTTTCTTCCTTTTGAAATGTAAGAGCTGACATATGTTGGTCTTTAGTTCCCAGTACATGCATCTGTGTCTTCCAGTGATATATTCATATCTCTTGTCCTCCAAAGCTGAAGGTTCCTCGGGCAGTTCCTGTTCTCAAAATGGATGCACCATCTTCCAGTACCACCCTAGTCCAGCGTGACGGCGATTCACACAAAAACTGCGGCTCCCAGCCAAACGTCAACATGCGATACATTCCAAGGGAAGACTGCCCTGACTGGTGGCAAGTAAGAAAAGTGAAAAGGTAAACCCCAGCTTTCAGGCTGACTGTGAAGAACGTAGAGTAGGCATTGTCCTTCCCTGGCTTGGACCTTAGCCTCAAAGCTGTCCATACAGGCCTTCACTGAGATGAAACTGGCCTCTCAGAAAAACATTGAGTATTTGAGCCAGAGGCCTGGGAAGCAGAGGACCCACTGGGGCTTAGCTACATAGTAGACTTTCTACTTATCTAAAGATCCAAGGAACACTTGGGCATCTTAGTCCATCCCCTCTACTGCTGTCTTCCCCTAGTAACCCCACATTCCAGAACACAGAATCTTAAACATGTATCTTTTCAATGAGGGAGCTTAGCATGGGCTTCTTTTTGTAATGTACTTTGCTGAGCTGATTAGTCTTCTCAGCTTAAAAATTCTATCAACAGCCAGAATTGAAAGCACTTTGAAGGGAATACCTAATTGTATCTGTCTCTGGGGTCTGGCACTGGGCCTGCCCACAATCAATGCTCAATAAATGTTGGATCAAATTGAGAGACGAGCATGAAGAAAGGCTCCAGGGACTACCCTTCCGTATTTGCTGCCTCAGACCTTCTCTCCAAAACGTCGCCCACTGGCTGCCGTTTTCTCAGGCAGTTATGAGCATCCTGCAGGCTACTGATGTCTATCTTTCCCCAACGTGCATGCAAAGCACTTCTCTGACTTAACCAAGTGTCTTTTCTCTTTCTTCCCCCCCCTTGTCCTCTTATTCCTTTATTCTGTCCATTCCCTTTGTTTTTATGTAAAGCAAATGCCTCACTCTACCGATGATACAGCCACAGGGCCACATGGAACTTGGAAGAATGTAAGTGTATTCTTGTTGTTTTTTGCAGTGTCCCAAGTCATGATCCCTTTCATTGCAAAGTGGAGCTCAAAGCCAAGTGTATCAATGGTCACTGGTGCCTGAGGAGAAGGGTTACATTCACTCACCTGCAGACCAGAGTTCTTGTGGAAGGAGGTCAATAAACCTGAAGCAAGGGGAGTGGGTGTCATGTTAACTTTGTGTCAGGTCCACTTTCCCAGACCAGTTTTCAATTAAGTAATGAGAACTAGTGATTCACGTGGGGTTGCTGCAGAGTCAGCAATGCAAGGATTGCCATTTGCTGTTATTAGCTGCCGTTGAATCAGTTCCAACTCACGGCAACCCCATGAGTACAGAGTAGAACTGCTCCATAGGTTTTTCAAGCCTATGACCTTTCAAAGGCAGATTGCCATGCCTGTCTTCCAAGGCATCTCTGGGTTTGTTTGAACCACCAACCTTCAGGCTAATAATTGAGCACTTAACGGTTTGCACCACTCATTATAGATTTTTTTTTTTTTGTATTTTAACTTTTTAATATTGTATTAAGGCACTAAACCAAACCAAACCAAACCCACCACCATCAAGTCAATTCTGACTCACAGCAACCCCCATTGAGTTTCCAAGGCAGTAAATCTTTATGGAAGTAGATTGCCTCATCTTCCTCCCATGAAGCAGCTAATGAGTTTGAACCATTAACCTTCTGGTTAGCAGGCTAACCTAAGGTTAACCTTAGGCACTGCGTTACCAGAGCTCCTTATTAAGGCACTATTTAATTTTGATTACTGCGTTTTTAGATAGCTCTTGAATTTTGCCCCCAAGTCGAGTACCTTAGTCACTTTACCCTGGTGCTGCCCTTGGGTTTTTCCCTTGTTGTTGTTGTTGTTATGTGCCGTCGAGTCGGCCCCGACTCATAGCGACCCCTCCTTGGGTTTCCGAGGCAGTATCACTACGGAAGTAGGATTGCCCAACCTTCCTTCCGAGGAGTGGCTGGTGGGTTTGAACCGCCAGCCTTCTGGTTAGCAGTCAAGTGCTTTAGCCACTATGCTACCAGAGCTCCTGGGTTTTTCCCTAGAACTTCAGAAAGCTAGCTATCAATAAAGAATTGACCAATCATCTCTTAACATGAGCAGCATCACAGCTATGTGTGAAGTATGATCATTACTAAAAGGTCTTCACAGAGCTTGGATTTTTAACAAAACAACCATATTGTCAGATACTTTTAATCAATTTTTCAGCATTCTTACTATCTTCACCTGAGCAGCTTTTCAATCTTTATTTTTTCTGATTAGTAAAATAATGCAGGTTCCTTTCAAAACATTCAAACATTGGGGACTATTCCATGGCTTCTAAACTTTTTTCCATGCATATGCTACCATAACATATAATTACTAAAATTGGTCCTTGCCACATAGTCTTCTTTGCCACTGGCTCTTTTCACCCAACGTCTTGATCTTTGTCCTCATTTAAATACACGAGGATATACCTCACTCTTTTTAAGGGATATACCTCATTCTTTTTAAGGGCTGTATTATATTCTATTATATGGATAAACTTAAGTGACGAACTACTGATGAGCATTCTCCATGTGCTCTTAAAAACCACCAGAAGGCTAAATACATTTTGTCTCAAACTCATGGCGACTCCACGTATGTCAGCACTGTGTTCCATAGGGTTTTCAAGGCTGATTTTTTTTTTTTTTTTTTGGAAATAGATTGTCAGGCTTTTCTGCTGAGGCACCTTTAGGCAGACTCGAACTTTCAACCTTTCAATTAGCAGCTTAACGTATTAACTATTTGCATCACCCAAAGACTCATTAAATTGCTCAGCCTTTTTAAAATAAGAGTTTTCTAATGAAGATATGAATTCTAAAAGCTATCCCAGGAGACGAGGCTCTTTGGGAAGGTTAGGAGGGAGACATTCTAGTGTTTAAGGCTTTTTCCAGGCATTTCTGGAAATGGAGCCAGAAGAGCATTTCCTTGTTAAGGAAGCTTGTCACTATGAAGTGTGCTTTTGAAAAAGAACCTGGGCTCTGAAGGCAAACAGGAAATAGGTCCTGCATTCCAGATAAAACAACCTTTGGCCTTTGAGAGGTAGACCCTCCCTTGTCCTCTGCTTATTAGCCAACATAAAAGCAATGAAATAACGGGTGGCAGAGGGTGACAAAATCCTGTGGTTCCATCTGCATCCAGAAGGTTAAAATGCTGGGTGTTTTGAAACTTTTCATTGTGATCACAACAAAGAGAACAATAACAACTTCTTTTAAAGCATAAAAATGACAGAATGCTTGCATATCTACAAGACAATCAGGGCTAAACCAGGCAAGATGATTCATCAATCCCAGTTTTCTATTGTCTGGGGTCATTATGAGCCATTATGAACAATTTCCTTTCATTTGGGAATACCTCCAAACTACTGCTTTTTATTGAAGTCTATGAAAGGCTCAAAATGTAAAAATGACTCACTAGCTTAAATTTCTAAGAAAACAAAACCAAACTCACTGCTGTCAAGTCAGATCTAACTCATAGAGACCCCTCCTTGGGTTTCCGAGGCGGTATCACTACGGAAGTAGATTGCCCAACCTTCCTTTCCAGGAGTGGCTGGTGGGTTTGAACCTCCGGCCTTCTGGTGAGCAGTCAAATGCCTTAGGCACTACGCCATGAGAGCTCCCCAGACCAAGAGAAATGAGTGGATCAGAGAGTTAAATGAAGCCAAAACATATCAGAACAAAATTATTTTTGCCATTCAAATTTATAAATAAGTATAAATTTAGAAAATGTTATCTTTCTGTAGTGATGAAGATTCTGCAGGCAGTAACCAACAGGAAAGAAATTCTGTAAACCAGAGCGCCTCAAAGATTTCATGGTGAGTCCAACGCAGATACTCCTTTGCACGTAGTATTGACTTCTGCTTGCAGGAAAACCAAACAAATTTTCAGTAATTTTGCAACTAGCCTTTACGTTTAAAGTAAATATAAACCAAAAAAGCTGTAATTTGCTCCCTTCACCCATTGTTGTTGTTAGCTGCTGTTCAGTCGGGCCCCCGTTTCACCGAGTAGGTGTGTCTAAATTGATGACTTTCGGGTTACAGTTGTCCTCACCCTGATTTTCCTATCCATCACTCATGAT
>NW_006921947.1:3270119-3271563 GCF_000298275.1 Orycteropus afer afer
AGGAGTGGCTGGTGGGTTTGAACCCAGCCTTCTGGTTAACAGTCAAGTGCCTTAGGCACTATGCCACCAGAGCTCCCCCTTAAAGATTATAGCCTAGGAAACCCTATGAGGCAGTTCCACTCTGTCACATGGGTTATCATGAGTGGAAATTGACTTGATGGCATCTAACAGCAATATTCATGACACACACACAAGTGTTAGCTTGAACATTAACACACTTGATTCAGGCATCTCTAACAGGGACCATGATCCTAGAGTTGAACAACGCTTCCCTAAGAACAGTCTCATACACAGCCAGAGATATTTGTTTAACTTGTAGCACGCTGGCACTGAGAGACTCTTCATGTATTTCATGAGCCCACTCTACTGGAAGGGTCCAAGCAATCTGAGTTATTGGGGGCCTCCTGGTGACCTCTTGGCTCAAAGAGCCATTCTCTCATGAACCCTCTCTTCATTTTGCTGATACTTCCCCAAGTGCAAAAAGGGAAACAGAACAGTCTAAATTTTATTTATGTGGATAAAAGCACAGTGGGATTTGATTTTGCACTGCTAGGCACTTGCATTATCTCGTTTTGTTTGTTTGTTTTACATTCATGTTGTTTTCCCTTTTCTTAAGGGGATTCCCTGAGTCAAGTTCATCTGAAGAAGAGGAAAACCTGAATGACTATGAGTGAGTGTTGAAAACTCGCCGTGTTCCTCTAACATTGGTCATGGATGTTTCCATTTTATTCCTCAAAGGCATGAAAGCAGAAGGCTCAGAATTGCTCAGGAGCCTGTATCTACACAGGCAAACTCACGTGAGAGGTTCTGGGCCATTTATGTAGATGACGGGTGACAACGAGCTAAAGTATTATGGGTGAAAATATTTTCTGCCATCTGCATTATCTAAATTGGCTGCGTTCATTGGGTTTATTATATAACCTATGTTAACTTCAATTTACTTTGTTTCTGTAAATACAGGATAAAAGAATGTAGATATGGTGTTTCCACTGATTACTTACTCCCTGGGGATCTCTTTGGTCAGGGTACCTTCTGGAAACTCTTATTAACCTTGACACTGATTGTTTTGAAGTTATTTATAATGCAGTATTTCTACGAGGTACCACAACTGAGACCTTTGAACATGATAGCATTTATGTTGACAGATTCGTAGTCTTAGGGTGATCTTGTCGTTTAACATTAACATTTAACAGAGTGCACTATTAAAAATTATACCTAGACACCAGGGAGAAACTGGAATGTTCTGGACAAACAAGGATGAGCAGTCACCCCACCTCTACTGAACAACAGCTTGGTCTAAGGGGCCATTGAGGTCCATTACAAAACCTGAGATTCTATCATTCTACAAATTGTTGTTATTTGCCGTCGAGTCGGCCCCGACTCATAGCGACCCCTCCTTGGGTTTCCGAGGCAGTATCACTACGGAAGTAGGATTGCCCAACCT
>NW_006921947.1:3272738-3276586 GCF_000298275.1 Orycteropus afer afer
GGAAGCGAACCTTTAATTGTGAAGTTCAGGCTTTAGCATGGGGATGAATTGCCAGTATTTCATTGATTTGGAAAGTCCAGCTCTCACCATTGAGACCTTATCTTCTTGAGATTCAAATGGTGGGTGAGAGACTAGGTGAAAATCAACAGGGAAGACCTCCCTTCTTCCAAATCAAGGAGATGCTGAAGGGAGCGCAGGATTAGAGGTTACAGGATCTGGGGGCTCAGCCTTCACACATCATGCTTGGTGCTCCCCTCTTCCTGCTCTACCAGTGTCACTGGGGCCTTTGTTTTGTCCCCATAACTTTCGAAGCAACTCTACTCCACTCAATAGAAACGGAGGCACTGGGCTTTAGATGGAAACATCGTGCCTTGGAGTTAGCCTTTGCTGCTCTGAAGTGGCAATAGTTTTAAAAATAAACAGAGCCAGGCCTCAGCAAAATTATAACATGGGCAAAGGATGAGTGTGTGTACATAGATATGTGTACATATATGAGTGTGTATATGTGTGTGCATTGTGTGCAGGTGTATGTGTGGGAAAGTGAGTGTATTTTTGTATGTATGTGTGCACATGTGAGTGTGTGTGGAAACGTGTATACGTATGTGTAAGTGTGCGGGGGACTATCCACACAATCTTACACCTCTGCGCAGGCCTTCTCTTCTTTCTCCTGATCTTCTTCTCTTCCTTCAACCACCTACATGCATGTATCCTGGGTCAAGTTCCCTAAAGGATCTCTTGATTAGACTTGATTAACCTTGATTAGCTTAAAATTTTAACTAATAAGAAAACATCAGTTAATATCTTAAGTGTTCATTAAAGAGTAGTTATAAAAGTAGAATTAGAAGAGCCTTTCAGATTTATCACATCCAGAGCCCCTTCCCAATTTTACAGACAGAAAAATTCAAGGGTCATATAGGCTAAGTGACTAAGTTTCTTGTTGTTGTTGTTGTTATGTGCCATCGAGTCAGCCCCAACTCATAGAGACCCCTCCTTGGGTTTCCGAGGCAGTATCACTACAGAAGTAGGATTGCCCAACCTTCCTTCCGAGGAGTGGCTGGTAGGTTTGAACCGCCAGCCTTCTGGTTAGCAGTCAAGTGCTTTAGCCACTATGCTACCAGAGCTCCCGACTAAGTTTCTAGTAGTAGGTTATGTCTAGAACTTACACTTCTGAGTTTCTTATCTGGCTGGTGTAAAGAAAGGTCTTTGAATTTGACTGAGCTGTCCACCAGCTGACATCCCTTCTCCTGCTAATACAGAGACCCTTTTCACTTCCATTCTGCCAGGTTCTGAGACACCCTCCACCTTGATTTTCTCCTACAGGCACTCCCTCCCACTCTCCCTCCTCATGTACTTCTTTCCCTCTTGGGTGTTATCTTATGGCCAGAAAGTTCTCCCAAGCCCCAAAATCCATGCTCCATCCCTCCTCACATCCTACTCATTTCCGTAATATGACACGTTGGCCAAAGCCAAAGGCATTATTGACCTCCTGTGAGAAACGGTTCTGTGGCCCATTGATGTCCACATATAACCTAAGATGTGATAATCTTGGCTAACTTAGTGAAACAAAGGGCAATATTTAAAGATGATCCCTGGCTCTCCTACTTTAGCTTCTTCTCAGTTTAGCACAACTGCTCCTGCCCAGTATTACTATATATGGTAGCTATTGCTATCTGGAAAACAAACAAACAAACAAAAAAAAACATTTTCTTTTCTCACAGTTGTTTTTGTTAGTCGCCGTAGAGTCGGCTCTGGGTCATGACAACCTTATGTATCTGTAACACAACAAACCATTGCCTGGGCCTGTGCCGTCCCCAACATCATCAGGAAGTCTGAGTCCATTGTTTCGGTCACCGTGTCAGTTCATCTCATGGACGGTTTCCCTCGTTTCGGCTCACCCTCTACTTTACCAAACATAATGTCCTTTTCTACCAATTGGTCTTTCCTGATGACGTGCCCAAAGGAAGCAAGACCAAGTCCCACCGTCCTCTCTTCTAATACTTAGGTCAGGGCTATGTGTTGTTTCTTTTTTGGAATATCGCAAAGGGAAGGGGCTATTTTCATCCTTTTATATCAAGAGTACATATTTAAGAATATCACTGTTGCTGATAACCTCAATCACCTGGCTGAAGTAGTGGTTTTCAGGTTTCTCCTCTATAAGGTTACTCTTTCTCCCATCACACTGTATTTACTCTTTGGAAGGAAGTCACTGAGCACACTCCACATTGAAGGAGTGGGGAATTCTGCCTCACCTTCTTGAGGTTGAGTGTCTATAAGAAAAAACAAACTCACTGCTGTCGAATAGGTTCCGACTCATAGCAACCCCTCCTTGGGCTTCCAAGGTGGTATCTCCATGGAAGTAGATTGCCCAATCTTCCTTCCAAGGAGTGGCTGGTGGGATTGAACCCCTAGCCTTCCAGTTAGCAGTCAAATGCCTTAGGCACTATGCCTCCAGAGCTCCTTGACTGTCTATATAAGGCAGTAATAAGATAGGAAACTGGGCCTGGACTACACAGGAACTCTCTGCATTATCTCTGCAATTTTTCTGTAAGTCTGAAACTATTCTAAAATTTTAAAAATCATTGAACAACAATAACAAAAAAAGCATTTGTTTTGAAAATAGATGTTATAAAGTGTGCTTCTGTTACATTACTTTAAGAAAACAATAGGATTGAAAGACAGGAGCTTCCATCCTGGGCAATTCTGACTTTCCCATTGGCATAGGCCTTACTCTAATCTCTGGTCTTCATTCAAAATGATGACATGCTGGAGAACTTAAAGGTCATTCAGAAGGAGGCCAAAGGTTCCTAAATGCTGACCCACTTACAAATCCAGATGTGCAGGCTCTGCCCCAGGGCATGGATGGGGGACTCAGGGATCTATACTTTTGGAAAAATCTCTTCAGTTGTTTCTCTTGAGCAGCTAGCTATTGGTTATTTCAAATATGGAATTCTTTTCCGTTACAGCTGGTTTGCAGGTAACATCTCCAGGTCACAGTCTGAGCAGTTACTGAGACAAACAGTAAGTAGTCTTGTTGTCCTTTAAAATTGCCTCTAAAACCCTTTTTCTATTGCGGAGCCTAGAGCATCATGGGCTTTCCATAGAATCCTTATTGCTAATCACACAGTCAGTTTAACATAGTGTTGGTGGTCAAGCCCATGGATTACCAGGCCCATGTGTAGCCACTTCCTCTGTCTCTGGCATCTATTGTTGCACAATTAGCCACCTTCTCATCAGTGGCTTGAAACGATGATTTGTGATTTCTCACGATTCTGTGTGTTGCTGGGCGTGAGGGAATTCTTCAGACTTAGCTTAAGGTAACTCAAGGAGCTACATTTCACTGGTGGATTGTCTGGAGGGTTGGGCTCAACTGAGACTATCAGCCGGGATAGCTCAGAGCTACTCCTTGTGGCCTCTCCACGTGAGTAACTTGGGCTTCCTTACAACATGGAAACCTCAAGGCTGAGTTCAAAGAGGAGATGCCCCACAGTGCAAGTATTTAACGAGTCTCTGTTTTCATCATGTTTGCTAACGTCCCATTGGTCAAAAAAGTCACATGGTCAAGCCCAGAGTCAATGTGAGAGGAGATTAAACAGGATATAAATACAGAAACCCAAGAAGCAAACCTGTTGCTGTCGAGTTGATTCCGACTGATGGCAACCCATGCTCCATAGGGTTTTCTTGGCTGTACTCCTTACAGAGCAGATGTTCAGGTTTTCCTTCCATAGTTGCCTCTACCAAACCAAAACCAAACACACTGATGTTGAGTCAGATCCGACTCATAGCGACCCCTCCCTGGGTTTCTGAGGCAGTGTCACTACGGAAGTAGATTGCCCAACCTTCCTTCCGAG
>NW_006921947.1:3277006-3281590 GCF_000298275.1 Orycteropus afer afer
ACCAGCCACTCCTCGGAAGGAAGGTTGGGCAATCCTACTTCCGTAGTGATACTGCCTTGGAAACCCAAGGAGGGGTCGCTATGAGTCGGAGCCGACTCGACGGCAAACAACAACAACAACAAGTGACAAGGTGATGACTTTGCTACCTCACTCAGTATTTTGTCACCTCCATGGCTTTTCTTACCTGCTCTTTCTGAATCTAGGTATGCTTACACTTAGCACAAGCCATTAAGTTGAATGTCAAACTTCAACAATTTGTTCTGCATCTTTAGTTTTCCAAAACCTTCCAAAGGCATGATATGGTGGTACCTTGTTGCCATCGAGTCAACCCCAACTCATATGATGGTATGTGATTTCAAACTTTATTTTGGAAAGATGAAAAGATTAGACTTGCACAAGAACAAAACTGAAAATTATCAGAAAGGGTTACAAATTACCTGAAGAGGAAGTGTTGAAGCTTACAGGGTAGATCTGTAAAGAGACTGCCTGAGGAAAAGAGGAACACTGGAAACAAGTCCTCAAGAATAATGCAAATGTTCTGTCTCTTCCACGTTGTCCTTCCTTTTCAGGGAAAAGAAGGTGCGTTCATGGTTAGAAATTCCAGCCAGGCGGGGATGTACACAGTGTCCTTATTCAGTAAGGCTGTCAAGTAAGTATCACGGGGCCTTATTTCTTTTATTTACAATGTTCCTTGAACATGCTGGTCACTTAGTCATGTTTTGGGATAAGAACTACTTTTAAAGGCCAAACTGTGTATGTGTGTGTGTGCTTTGGGTGCAAATTTACAAAGCAGATTTGTTTTACATTTAACAATTCATGCACATTTGATTTCACACCCCTATTACCATCCCCAGCCATAAAAAACTCTCCTCCCCTCCCGTCCCTGTGACTACCCGCCTCCCTGTGCCCTTCTTAACTAGGCACTCCTGTTTGTGCAGCTTTCCCTCGGTGAATGCTGCCCCTCTGGGGTCTCATGGCTGATTGTTCTAAGGGGTGCATCACCCCGGGATAGGTATTGTGCATGTACATCTTTCTACTATTGGGCTGAGTAAAGGCCAAAGTTTTGGATCAAAGTGTTTCTGTTGGATTTGAGCATTTGTAGGTATCTTTTTATTCCCCTCCCCTTACACATCACAGAAGTTGTTGGCTGGGTGATTTTCTCCTGTCCACCTCCCGGCAGCAGCAGAGTAAACACAGTTTAAAAAGTTCTCGGTGACTCCCTTCCCTGCAGGCCTAAGCCCAGACAAAAAGAATAATAGCAACGGAAACTGACTCTGCACCCTTAGCTCCAGCCACCTGCTGAGCTGAAAAGCCTGCCCCAAGGTCCTGTTTTGAAGCCTTTCTAGATGGAGCCAGAGTTCATGGAAGGCTGAATCAGGAGAGCTGTGTGTCCTGGACAGCTTCTCTTTGGGGCGCTGTCCTCTTTGGGTGGTTAAGAGCACTGGTTTGAAGCCACACTTCTGCGTTCAAATCTTAGAGTAAACATTTCAGGGCTTTATGGCACTGAGCAAGTTTGTATACCTCCGTGCCTCAGCTTCCTCATCGGAAAAGGAGGCATAATTATGACTATCATTCTGTGGATAAAGTGAGTTAATTCATGTATTGGCTTAGAACTGTGCCTGGCACTTAGTAAACACTTACAAACTAATAGCAATCAGTGTTGTTGTTGTTGTTGTTGTTGTCGGGAAAAAGTAGTTCTCTCTGCCCCACTGATCCCCCAACACTTAGGCTTATGTTGTTGTTGTTGTTGTTGTTTTGCCATCGAGTCGGCCCCGACTCATAGTGACCACTCCTTGGGTTTCCGAGGCAGTATCACTACAGAAGTAGGAATGCCCAACCTTCCTTCCGATGTCCTACAATCATGTCATGCAAATCAGCATCACCAGCATCAGGATACCCTGCCAGAATTTTATAAACCACTTCCCCTTTAGTTGTGCGCTTTCTTCCTTCTAACCACCCTGCGAAGCAAATAGGCAAGTGGTTTGTATTTGCATCATTTTACAGATGAGCGGATGGAGGTTCAGAGTTTAAAAGGACCCTCCCAGAAAGCTCTTAAGTGACCGGGCCTCCAACAATGGAGTTCACTTTCCTTCAACCACACCTACCCCTGTGTCTACACTGAAACTCACAGTGCATTGGAATGAGAATCTGGCCAAACCTTAATTAAGACCATTTGGGAAAAAAAAAAAAATTTCCATGTGTGCGACCCCACACTTGTTGATTTATTTATGCAGGCACCTACAAAAATGAATCTGGAGTCAACAAACTTGACTAGAAGAATGTCTGATGTCAGATTTGGCCAGATTTTGGCCAAATCTTTGTAATAATTAAGTGATTGAAAAGTTACTTCATTTTTTATTCCTTTTCTAACTATAAATTTGTGATAATATATATATATAAGAAAACCTGTGCAATTCTGTGACATTGATGTTGTTATTTGGTGCCATCCAGTGGGCTCTGACTCATAGTGACCCTAATCCTATTTCAAATTGTCCCACCACCGTGAACAGAAACGTAGTGGCTCCTAAGCAATGATATACCTTTCCTCTCCCTCCCACCCCTGGTAACTACAGTCTCTATCAAAAAACCAAACTCACTGCCACTGAGTCCATTCCAACTCATAGCAACCCCCATTGGGTTTCCAAGGCTATAAATTTTATGGAAGCAGACTGGCTTTGAGCCAACCACCTTTTGGTTAGCAGCCAAATGCCTTAACCACTATACCACCAGAGTTCCTTTCTGAAGTCTCTATTTCTTTGCCTATCACATATAAGTAGGATCACACAATATTAGTCCTTTTCCATCTGATTTACTTTGTTCAGCATAGTGTTTTCAAGGTGCATCCATGTGGTGGCATGTATCGGGACTCAATTTCTCTTTATGGCTGAGTAATATTCCACTGTGTGTATAGGCCACAGTTTGTTTATTAACTCATCTGTTGGTAGACACTTAGCTTGTTTCCAAGAAGTTTTTCTATTTTAAGAAATATTTTTTTTACAGAGCACTCCCTCCAACTTGGGATAATGGGATGTACACTGAGCAGTCATGTGGCATTTTCCAATCTCAGAAGCTGCATCCCCAGTGTGTCTCATGTACTAGGTGGTACACTAATACCTCCCTACCAGTTAAAACCAACCCAGTAAGAACTTGGAGAAGACTTGGTTAATTGAAAAGCTAAAGTTCTGTGGTCCTCTGGGCCTGCAGTTTTGGCCAAATCTGATATCAGACATTCTTCTAGTCAAGCTTCTTGACTCCAGATTCATTTTTGTAGGTACCTGCGTAAATAAATCAACAGGTAGATAAAGAATCAAATGAAAATACTAGAGCTGTCTCTCACGGACAGCCAGGCACTGTGGGAGAGAGATCCAATGGATCTACCGACTCAGGAGCGTAGTACTGGGGGACACCAGACTCAGTTGGCACAACAAAATACATAAAAGCCTTGTTCCTCATCCTACATTGGTGAGTAGCTAAGATGCAGCTAATGGTCTCCTCTTGTCAGAAGTGAAGAACAGTGCAAAAAACCAAGGGCATTTGGAAGCAATCAGCCCTAGGACATGATGGACCTCAAGACCAGAAGAACTAGATGGTGCCAGGCTACCAATGCCAACCATTTGGGAAAGAATCAAATCTGGAGATCCTGGATAGAGTGAGAGGGAAAATGTGGAACTAAATCCAAACACACAATAATGACCAGAATTACTGGTCAGATGGAGTCTGGTGGGACCCCCAATACTGTGGCCCTGGGATACACTTTGGGCCTGGAATCAAACTCACTCCTAGGGGTCGGCTCTTAGCCCAATAGTAAATAAGACGTACACACAGACCACTCAACCCAGGGTGACGCACCCACATACTATGGTGATGCATCCCTTGGCGCAATCAACCACGGGGAACCAGAGGGGCAATGTTCGCACGGAGGAAATGCAGCACACACAGGAGTGCATAACTATGAGAGGTATGGGGGGGGTGGTTACCGGGCAGGGAGGGGAGGAGACTGGGTTAGGGTTGGGGATGGTAAATGGGGAGTGAAAGCAAATGTACACCAAATGTTGAATGTAAAACAAACTCTGCTCTGTAAACTTGCACCTAACACACACACACACACACACACACACACGAATCAAATGAAAATAATCCCAGTCAGTAAGCACCAATTAAGAAGCCAGTTGCGTCAGGTTGATTCCGACTCCTGGCGACCCAATGTGTGTCAGAGTAGAGCTGTGCTCCGGCGGACTTTCTCCACAGTGGCTGATTTTGCAGAAGGGGATCACCAGGCCTTCCTTCTGAGTCACCTCTGGGAGAACTCGAACCTGCAACCTTTTGGTTAGCAATCATGGGTGTTAACCATTTGTACCACCCAGGGACTCCGTCAACCAATACAGAGAGTTTCTTTTACAAGATGCCATCAGTGAGCTTGAGTGAATCTCATGTTACCTCCAAGAGCCAATTGTTGTTGTTATTATGTGCCATCAAGTCATACTCTACTCATAGTGACCACCCCTTTGGGTTTCCGAGGTGGTATCACTATGAAAGTAGATTGCCCAACCTTCCTTCCGAGGAGTGGCTGGTGGGTTTGAACCG
>NW_006921947.1:3282431-3284758 GCF_000298275.1 Orycteropus afer afer
TAGGAGCTCTGGTAGCGTAGTGCCTAAGGCACTTGACTGCTAACCAGAAGGTTGGCAGTTCAAACCCACCAGCCACTCCTGGGAAGGAAGATTGGGCAATGTACTTCCGTAGTGATACTGCCTCAGAAACCCAAGGAGGGGTCACTATGAGTTGAGTCCGACTCAACGGCACATAACAACAACAACATCCCAAGTTTTATCTCTATTTTTATCTTAAAAGACACTCAATATTCAGAAGAATGATCCTAAGCGTCTCCCAGATTCTCAATCCTCAGAGGAAGATTCTAGCTTTGTGTTTACTTAGGCAGGAGCAGTCAGAAAGTTGGAATTGTATTGTAGGTAAACTCTGTATGTGTACAAGAGCTACACAAAGAGGATCCCTCCTCTGTAATTACCGATTGTCGTCCACGCTTCCAGAAAAACGCCAGTTGGCAGGACTGAGAATCCCTGTTGGACTCTCCTCTCTGAATATACAAATGCATCCAAAATAATCACAGAGCCATTATTTACTCAAGCTGCAGCTGTTTATAAAAAACACTCTAACATTCTTTCTTCCTTACTAGAGATAAAAAAGGGGCCGTCAAACATTACCATGTGCACACAAATGCGGAGAACAAATTGTACCTGGCAGAAAACTACTGTTTTGATTCCATTCCAGCGCTTATTCACTATCATCAACACAATTCAGCAGGTAATTCATTTCAGATTTTCTGCTATGGGACCTTGTCGATAAATATCAATTTTCTGGTATATTACAATCCTCCTAATGGACTTAATTATATGGGGAGTCATGAAAGGAAGAAAAAAATTGCTTTCCAGCTCTACGCCTGCTGTGAGTCTTAACTCGCATTTTCCGGAATATAGCATTATAGACTCTACATCACCAACAAGACTGGAGCAGAATGATGTGAGGGACTTAGAAGCAGAAATGCTCTTTTTAAAAATATTTGTTCTCTTTTTTCTTTTATGGAAGTCAGTTCATTGTAAAATTCAAACAGTGTAGAAATATTTATTATTAGTGAGATAACCCCATGGACAATTTGGTGTCTATTCTGTCAGATTTTTTTCTATGCTGATACTACCATTTAGTATTTATATATATAATTTTTAAAATTTTTATGTATATTCACTGTAATTTTTACAGAGATGAGATCATTCTACATATATTGCTTTTCGGCTTGCTTTCTTCACTAAACATGTCTTAGAGCTCTTTTCACACAAATGTACCTAGTTTACAACCAGTTTCGGTCAAGGTGATTCCAACTCTTGGTGACTCTATGTGTGTCACAGAACTGTGCTCCATAAGGCTTGCAATGGCTGATTTTTCAGAACCAGGCCTGTCTTCTAAGGCACCACTAGGTGGACGTCAACCTCCAACCGTCCAGTTAGCAGCTGAGCACGTTAACCATTGCGCCACCTAGGGACTCCATGATATAAATCGATGTCTCCAAAACAGAATGATTACAATCTGAGAATACACAAGAAATGCCACTGGAGCATAAAAAACCCCACTGTCATCAAGTCGATTCCAACTCATAGCAACCCTACAGGACAGAGTAGAACTGCCCCACAGGGTTTCCAAGGCTATAATCTTTATGAAAGCACACTGCTTTGTCTTTCTCCCATGGGGTAGCTGGTGGGTTCCAACCATTGACCTTTTGGTTAGCAGCTGAATGCTTTAACCACTGCGCCACAAGAGCTCCTCATTGAGGTATAAGGAGAAGCTATTAAAATATATATTTAGATTTGTTTATTTAATCTCATTCTTTTAAATTTTCTGTGTATATTTGCAACACACAATATGGCAGTGCTTGTACATATATACAGATTTTGGAGGAGTATATTTCTTTTTTCCAATTAAAGGTAAATGATTTAAAAAGTTTGGCAGTCACACATGAAAAACTCAAAACTCACTGCCATCAAGTTGATTCTGACTTATGGTGAACCTGTAGGACAAAGTACAAGTGCCCCATAGGGTTTCCAAAGCTGTTGATCTTTACGGAAGCAGACTATCTCATTTTTCTCCCACAAAGCGGTTGGTGGGTGTGAACCACCAGACTTTTGGGTAGCAACCCAGAGGTTTAACACAGCGCCACCAGAGCTCCTCACTCATAAAAAGTGTAGAAATACATAGAAGAAGGAAGTAGAGAGGAAGGACATGGGTGATATCTCCCACGATCTGGAAAAATGCCCAAGTTTAAAGCAAGAATATACATTTTAATGGGTTATTTCCAGTTAGGGGCTCTGGTGGCATAGTGCCTAAGGCATTTGACTGCTAACCAGAAGGCTGGCAGTTCAAATCCACCAGCCACTCCTTGGAAGGAAGG
>NW_006921947.1:3285173-3294548 GCF_000298275.1 Orycteropus afer afer
ATATAATATATATACACATTTATTGGAAGAAAAGTTTGTTAATCTGCTTCAAAAACAATCAGCCATTGAAAACTCTATGGATCATAGTTCCAGTCTGACACACCTGGGCTCTCCATGAGTCTGAATTGACTCATGGCATCTGGTAATATATATTTAAATTAAGACTGTAAAGGGATAGTATTCTGGTTACCTAGTGCCGCTCTGACAAGAATATACCACAAACAGGATGGCCTTAACAAACAGGAGTTTATTCTCAGTTTGGAGGCTTTAAGTCTGAGTTCAAAGTGTCAGGCTCTAGGGGCTGTATGAAATCCCCTCGACCTTGGGCTTCAGCTCTGCTTCTTGCTCCCGGCCCACTGGAGCTAGCGGCATCTCTCACTCAGGCAGCTACTGGCTGCTGAGGCTAACAAGCCCAAGGTGGACAAATAAAATGGCACAGTCCTGATGTTACCAAACCACACGGCAGGCCACTAATTTAAGTCCATCGTAAGTCCCAAGTTCGGCAGAGCATGGCAGGCTGCTGAACAACAACACAGCTACATGCAAGGTCCAAGCGTACCATAAGCTAGAGACCATTCCCCAAGGCTTCTGCTTATATACAGGAAGCAGACCACATTCCCTAAGACGGCTACTCAGCTGCTCACAGTAGGTTCCACCATGGAGTTGATTACCGTCTCATCATGGGGAATACTACATCCAGCTGCCCAGCTACTCAACCAGGCCCAGCCAAGTTGACACACAAACTGAACTACCACAGATAAAAAATGGAAAAATTTTAAATTTTCTTTAATCTTTTATCTTGTAGATTCCATCAAGAATCTGATTCCTCCCCCTTTTTAAAATCACTTCAGATTGTTTTATTCTTTTAATTTTTGCTTTACATTGAGGTAATTTGTCAATTTAGGCAAATTAGTTCAACTATGGAATGAATCATAATGCATCATAATGTCCTGCACCCTTTGCTTTTCCAGCTATTATGTGAAAAGCTTAAGGAAGGGTATAAACTGATGGGAAGGAATGAGATGGAGGGGATGGGATGGGATAGGGTGGGATGGGATGAGATGGGACGGTAGGTGATGGAGTGTAACGAGGTGATGTTGATTCCATTGCAGGCATGATCACCCGGCTCCGCCACCCTGTGTCAACCAAGGCCAACAAGGTCCCTGACTCTGCGTCCTTAGGAAGTGGTATGAACACACTCTTGGGTTCTAAACACCATTTCCCACCATTTAAAATTTTTTGCTTTGTTTTTTTAAAAAAAAGGTCAGTTTACTGAAAAAGGAAGGAGACGGGAAAGAGATTTCTGTTCAGATTGTCTCAGGATGGGCTTCAGCTCTAATGTATTTGTCTATTTTCTTTAAAAAAATTTTGTCTTCCTTCTAACCTAAATCTGTAATCCCTCCAACATTACAGAAAGGATTGTCAAATTCTACCTCTTCCCGGTCTTAATTAGCAGCTCTAGCAGCCCTCTGCTCTTCCCTTCCTCCTGGATTCAGTGCCCTGGCTTGCTCAGGAGCCAGTCCTCAACCATGTGTGTTCAAGAAAATGTAACGATATTTTACCATCATAAGGGCATCAAAGGAGCACTGATGTTGCAGTGGCTAAGACGCTTGACTGTGAACTGAAAGGTCTGGGGTTTGACCCCATCGGTTGCTCCATGAAAGAAAAACAAGGCAGTCTGCTTCTGTAAAGATTGCAGCCTTGGAAACCCTGTGGGGCAGGTCTACTCTGTCCTATAGGGTTGCAATGCATTGGAATTGACTTATTCAATGGCAATGGGTTTGGCATCAAACCCATTTGGCACCAGGTCTCTCTAAGATGTCTCTGGTTGGCAGTGTTTTTACTCTGAGTACTCTTGGCAATAACTATAGATGCTTCAGGAACAATGTTGCCTGAGGAGGTTGTCATGTGGCCTTACAGGCCATAGACCACATCAAGGGGTGTTTTGTGTGTGGGTTTTTTTTTTTTTTTTTTTAACTGATTAACTTTAAAAAAAAAATTGCGCTCTGTACATTGGGTATGTGAATTCTCACTGAGAGGAGATCCCTTTGGATACCCCAAAGCCCTCTGTTCTCATCCTAAAAAGCATCTGTCTTGCCTTATTAGGAATCTGGGAACTGAAAAGGGAAGAGATTACCCTGTTGAAGGAACTGGGAAGTGGTCAGTTTGGAGTGGTCCAGCTGGGCAAGTGGAAGGAGAAGTATGACATTGCCGTCAAGATGATCAAGGAAGGCTCCATGTCGGAAGATGAATTCTTCCAGGAGGCCCAGACCATGACGTAAGTTTCATCTGAGGAGTGGAAGCTTAGCCCTCACTATGGGAAGGCATTATCTTGGCATAGCACAAACAGTTGGCACTTGATTGCTAACCGAAAGGTTGGTGGTTTGAAGCCAGCCAGTGGCTCCAAGGAAGAAAGGCCTGGTGATCTACTTCTGTGGGTATTAGAGGGAAGACAACTCCATGGGACACAGTTCTCTATTAACACATGGGGCATAATCGGAATCGACTCAATGGCAACATGTTTGGTTTGTTTGTGTTTATGGGAAGGCATCAGCACTGACAGGCCTGCCCCTAACATTTGTAAGGCCTGGAGAAAGAGTCTACATGTCATAGATATAAATATTTAGCAATTATAAATCGAGCTATCAAACTGCTCAATAAAATTGGTTCTATGCTGCTACTTTGACAAATCTACTTTCATGTTGTTGCTGTTGTTAGGTGCTGTCGAGTTGGCTCTGACTCATAGTGACCCTGTGGACAACAGAACGAAACACTGCCCGGTCCTGCACCAGCCTCACAATCCTTGTTACACCTGAGCCCATAGTTGCAGCCACTGAGTCAATCCATCTCATTGAGGGCCTTCCCCTTTTTCACTGACCCTCCACTTTACCAAGCATGATATCCTTCTCCAGGGAATGGTCCCTTCTGACAATATGACCAAAGTAGGTGAGATGAAGTCTGGCCATTCTCACTTCCAAGAAGCATTCTGGCTGCACTTCTTCCAGGACAGATTTGTTAGTTCTTCTGGCAGTCCATGGTACTTTCAGCACTCTTCGCCAACATCACAACTCAAAAGCATCAACTCTTCTTAGATCTTCCTTATTCATTGTCCAGCTTTCACATGCATATGAGGCGATTGAATTAGCAACCTGGAATGCCTTATTGGAAATTACAATCCTTAAGACTCTAGAGAAACCAGACTTTGGCCCGTGGCCCCCAGACCCCAGGCCACCCGGCTTCCTCCCACCTCCAGCTGCATCTGGCACTAGGTGGGATCGCTGTACTTGCATGCAGACACCACATTCAGTACATAAAAGCCTTCTCTGTGCCCCCTACAGCTAGCTATCTGCTACCCATCTTGACTAAGTATGGGCATACCAATGGTGTGCTCTACTGCCACATCTGGCAAAACCACACAGGTCACAAAACGAAACCACATGAAAGGATTAATGTTTTTTTAAAAGGAATGGGGGCCAGGTGGATGCCCTGCATATTCTGCGAGAGCGACCCCTGATGCCTTTGTTCTACTTTATTTATATGTTTATACATGATTACATCATCACTCTTGGAATCCATACAATCAGCTTATTTTCTACAAAGTTAAAGTTTTACTCCTGTATGTGCTCAAGGACAACAGGTGGTCATTAAAACAATCACAAAAGCCTCCTCAGGGATAAGGAGTATAAAACAATAAATGTTTACTAGAACACAGTGACCCAGAGTATTAAACATCCCAACAAGATAAAAACATGGGCTACTGGAATAACAGCTACTTTTAATACTTGATGTTTTGCCAAGTAAGCATTTAACCGTGAAAGAGGCCTTGCCTTCTCTTGTTGCTGTTGGACATGTGCCTTGCACTCATGTCTTTTGATGATTTCTCTCTTGGTCTCCGACACTCCACTGTTGGGGGCACGGACCTGGGGAAGAGGCTTGGCAGGTTCTGGTGAGGCCGCTGGGCTATGTGGGCAGGGAAACCCAGAGTCCTGGAACCCCAAGGGTGGTCAGTAAGGTGACCTATGGCCTCGTTGCCCTGTGATGAGGGTTAAATGGGGCCCTGCCATGCAGCAGGACAGAAGTCTGGCAGAAACTTCCTAAGGCTCATGGTCTAATCCCCATGTCCTGTGTAACGTTAAAACATATTTTGTCAGTAAAAACCCAAAGCAGTTGCCATTAAGTCGATTCTGATTCATGGTGACCCATGTGTTTCAGAGTAAAATGGTTTCATAGGGTATTCAAAGATGCAACCTTTCGGAAGCAGGTTGGCAGGCCTTTTATCTGAGGCACCTCTAGGTGGGTTCTAACCACCAATCTTTTGCCCTCACAAGGATAATGCTTTCCTATCGTGAGGGCTAAGCTTCCACTTTTGGACTTTTTCCTCTCTGTTCAAGTAGAAGGGAGAAATGAAAACAAAAATCTGAAAGTGATTCTTTTTTAGAACATCTGGAAAACAGAGTACGGAAATTCAGTACTGACATTTGGAAATCTGTTGTTTCCAGGAAACTCAGCCATCCCAAGCTGGTTAAATTCTATGGAGTGTGTTCAAAGAGATATCCCATATATATAGTGACTGAATATATAACCAACGGCTGCTTGCTTAATTACCTGAAGAGCCACGGAAAAGGACTTGAGCCCTGCCAGCTCTTAGAAATGTGCTATGACGTTTGTGAAGGCATGGCCTTCTTGGAGAGCCACCAGTTCATACACCGAGACCTGGTAAGCAACGCCCTCAGAAGCTCAAAAAAAGGAAACAAAGCAGTCCAGGGGCTTGACCTCCAAGGGTGGGGTCATTTGGAGGAGCAGTGAGGGGAACACCTTCACTTTTACTTTGGTCACTTGTGACTTGCTTAAGCACATGACACTTTTGTAATAAAAATCCCAATTTTAACCTAAAACATATAAGTACTGAAAATTAAAGAAGAGAAAGAGTACAAGAAGCCATGGAGCTCCATATAGCTGTGTTGTGCTAGGAAGGAGGAGAGATGAGAAGGAAGGACTTAGGCCAATTGAGTGTTCCTTGAAACCGTTAAATCCAAGTCGACCCTTACTCCCAGAAGGGCTTAATGCTAACGGGTCATTTGATACAATAACTGAAAATATAAACACTAGGAGGAAATGTAATTGGTATGTGTCCCTGCGTCGGGAGGGGAGGAGGGATTATTCTGATTGCTACTCACTGGGATTTCTCTTTAAAGAGTTTCATTTGCTCAACACCAAACATTCCATGCATGTGAGGCGAGTGAATTTCCAAACCCCCTGCAATAGTATTTATGCTTCCAAAGCAAGAGCTTTCAAGAAATGACAGACGGCCGGGCCTCACCTTTCTCAGTGCATCTGTTAATGTGCAGTATCCTAATGGTGGACAGCCAACCCTTAAAAATACTTCATCCTTTCTCACTGATTAACTGAGGCTCCACGTTTGATGCGTAACATCTTCCGTACTGTTGGACAAGGATGGATGTGCGGGTGCAAGTATTTATGGGAGAACATTTCTATTTTGGAAATTTGCACATTGCAAAGGAAAAACAGACAACTTCAGAGCACGTGGGTTGTGACAATCAGATTTCATGAAAAGAGGAGACAAAGATCTCATTCTGATGTCAGGCAGTTCTTGGGCACTTTTAATACTTGGTGGTTTTGTTTTTCCTCCAAAGGCTGCTCGGAACTGCTTGGTTGACAGCGATCTCTCTGTGAAAGTATCTGACTTTGGGATGACAAGGTAAGCAGACTCCAAAGAGGCAACCAATGAAAGAGGGGTTTCCACTAACATCTATATGCCTATCACTGATGCAGACCTTGTGGGGCTATAGAAGGAACTCTGAATTGAGGGTTTAGACATCTGCGTCTCCCCTCACCTCTACTTCTTCTGACTACTTGTGAGGTATGCTTCAACCCATTTCTCCACCTATAAGATAGGCTTGTTCTTCAGAAATCATTGAAAGTCCTTGTCAGTTCTATCAAAACTCTGCTGAGTATTTTCTAAACTTCTGAATATTGTTGTTGTTGTATGCCGTGGAGTTGACTCCCATTCATAGCGACCCTATAGGACAGAGTAGAACTTCCCCATAGGGTTCCCTAGGCTATCAATCTTTACAAGAGCAGATCTCCAGGTCTTTCTCCTGGGGAGCTGCTAGTTAAGTTCCAACTGCCAACCTTTCCATTAGCATCTGAGTGCTTAACTGTTGCACCACAATGGCTCCTTAAACTTTTGAATTAATACTGCTAATTATTCTAAATATGTAAACAGAATATGATACCAAACCAAAAAACTAAATGCACTGCTGTTGAGTTGGATCCGACTCATAGCAACCCCTCCTTATGTTTCCGAGGCAGTATCACTACAGAAGTAGATTGCCCAACCTTCCTTCCGAGGAGTAGCTGCTGGGTTTGAACCAGCAGTCTTCTGGTTAGCAGTCAAATGCCTTAGATGCTATGCCACCAGAGCTCTCATAATATGATACAGCCACATTATTTGGATAAATATGTATTATGCTTATTAATTATAATATGATTTGAATGTAATTATCATAGAAGGCCACCAGTTCAAACCCATCAGCTGCTCCCTGGAAGGAAGATGAGGCAATCTACTTCCTTAAAGATTTACAGCCTTGAAAACCCAATGGGCGTTGCTATGAGTTAGAATTGACTCAATGGCAGTGGGTTGGGTTTGGTATGATTACTATATACACTAAATAATAAACTGTGCAATGACCTGGAGTTAGAAAATCAAAAGGGAAGAACATGATTGGCATTTCTCAAGCTGAAAGAACTGAAGAAAAAATTCAAGCCTGGAATTGCAATGCTGAAGAATTCTATGAGCAAAACATTGCACAATGCAGGAAGCATCAAAAGAAGATAGAAGAAATACACAGAGCCACTGTATCAAAAAATAATTGGTTGATATTCAGCCATTTCAGGAGGTAGCATATGATCAAGAACCGATGATATTGAAGGAAGAAGTCAAAGCTGCACTGAAGGAACTGGTGGAAAACAAGGCTCCAGGAATTGATAGAATATCCACTGAGATGTTTCAACAAACAGATGCAATGCTGGAAGTGCTCACTCATTTATGCCAAGAGAGCTACCTGACCAACTGACTGGAAAAGACCCATATTTGTGCTCATGGAAAAGTGATCCAAATGAATGTGGAAATTACTGAACAATATCATTAATATTACATGCAAGTAAAACTTGCCTGACATAATTCAAAAATGGCTGCAGCAGTGCATTGACAGAGAACTGCCAGAAGTTCAAGCAAGATTCATAAGAGGACAGGGAAAAAAGGATATCATTGCTGATGTCAGACAGATGTTGGCTGAAAGCAAAGAATACCAGAAAGATATTTACCTGTGTTTTATTGACTATGCAAAGGCATTTGACTGTGTGGATCATAAAAAATTATGGATAACACTACGAAGAATGAGAATTCCAGAACACTTAATTGTGCTCATGTGGAATCTGTACATAGACCCAAAGGCAGTCATTCAGACAGAGCAAGGGTATACTGCATGGTTTAAAATCAGGAAGGGAGTGCGTCAGGGTTGTATCCTTTCATCATACTTATTCAATCTGTATGCTGAACAAATAATCTGAGAAGCTGGACTATATGAAGAAGAACACGGCATCAGCGTTGGAGGAAGACTCATTAACAACCTACGAAATACAGATGACACAACCTTGCTTCCTAAAAACAAAGAAGACTTGAAGCACTTAGTGATGAATATCAAAGATTATAGCCTTCAGTATGGATTACATCTCAATATAAAGAAAACAAAAATCCTTACAACTGGACCAATAAGCAACATCATGATAAACAGAGAAAAGATTGAAGTTGTCAAAGATTTCATTTTATTTGGATCCACAATCAATGCCCACAGAAGAAGCAGTCAAGAAATCAAACCGCATATTGCACTAGGTGAATCTGCTGCAAAAGACCTCTTGAAAGTGCTAAACAGCAAAGATGTGTCTTTGAAGACTAAGGTGAGCCCAACTCAAGCCACGGTATTTTCAATTGCCTCATATGCATGTGAAAACTGGACAATGAATAAAGAAGACCGAAGAAGAATTGATGTACTTGAATTGTGTTGGTGAAGAATATGGAATATACCATTAACTGCCAGAAGAATGAACAAATCTGTCTTGGAAGAAGTATAGCTGGAATACTCCTTAGAAGCCAGAATGGCCAGACTTCGTCTCTCGTACATTGGCCATGTTATCAGAAGGAACTGGTCTCTGGAGAAGGGATATCACTCTTGGTAAAATAAAGGATGGGCAAGAAAATGGGAAGACCCTCAATGAGATGGACTGACCCAGTGGCTGCAACAATGGGCTCAAGCATAGCAAGGATTGTGAGGGTGGTGCAGGACGGGGTTGTGTTTTCATTCTCTTGTACATAGGTTTGTTACGAGTTGAGGCCAACTCAATGGCACCTAACAACAACATATACATTATACAAGGAGCCCTGGTGGTGCAACAACTAAGTGCTCATCTACTAACAGACAGGTCAGTGGTTCAGACCCACCAGTGGCTCCATAGAGAAAGACCTGTCCATCTGCTCCAATAAAGATTACAGACTAGAAAACCCTATGAGGCAGTTCTATTCTGTTGCATGAGGTTCCTATGAGTTTAAATAGACTCAACAGCACCTAACAACAACTACATATATCATATAGATTTTAACTCAATCAAGGCTCCTATAGACATTTCTGGGTTTCCTATACTCAAATGGGCAGAGCATTAACACTAAGGAAACTTTTGTTTTCATGTTACTAAATTATCTGTATCACCAAGTAGGACATGAAAGTAGACTCAGATCTCTTGGTGGGCAAGCCTATCACCACTTTTTGATTTGGAAGAATCAGTTCGATTTTGATGGTAGTTTAAAAGAGTTCATTTCTTTGGTTTTGAGTTCTCACACTAATTAGGTCTCAGAGCTATTTCCCATGCTTTTGCACAGGAAATGAACACATGCATATTGCCCTTTCCAGTCAATAAACATTTATTGAGTACCTACTGAGTGCCTAGGCCTTGTGGGAGATGCTGATAGGAATGGAATGTTGCTGACCTCAAAAAGCCCACAGTTTAACCTAGAGGACAAGTAGATGTCCCTGACATTGAGATAAAGTAAAGCTAGAATGTTATGCCTATTCAACATGCTATTGTTGTGAGCTATCAAGTCGGTTCTGTTCACAGTGACACTATTGTTGCTGTGGTTATGTGCCCTCGAGTCGGACCTGACTCATAGTGACCCCTCCTTGGGTTTCTGAGGCAGTATCACTCTGGAAGTAGATTGCCCAACCTTCCTTCCGAGGAGTGGCTGGTGGGTTTGAACCGCCAGCCTTCTGGTTAGCAGTCAAATGCCTTAGGCACTATGCC
>NW_006921947.1:3294648-3296866 GCF_000298275.1 Orycteropus afer afer
CCAACCTTCCTTCCGAGGAGTGGCTGGTGGGTTTGAACCGCCAGCCTTCTGGTTAGCAGTCAAATGCCTTAGGCACTATGCCACCAGAGCTCCCAACCAGAGGCATAGAGGTTACGATTTACAACATATATTGGGGAGGGGGGGGTTACTATTCAATCCATAACATTCCACCCTTTGGCCCCCAAATTTTATGTCCTTCCCATATGCAAAACACAGTTGCCCTATTACATCATCCCAAAAGCCTTACATCAACTCCAAGTCCAAAATCTCATCTTCTGAATCATCTAAATAGACATTATGTATATTCCATCCTGGGACAAAATTCCTCTTCATCCGTGAACATGTGCAATCTAGATTACAAGTTATCTGTCCCTGAGGTTCAATAGTGGAACAGACATAAAGTAGACATTTACATTACAAATGGGAGAAATTAGAGAGAAAGAAGGGATAACAGGCACTAAGCCAAACCCACTGTTGTTGAGTCATTTCTGACTCAACAGCACCCCTAAAGGACAGAATAGAACTGACCCATAGGGTTTCCAAGGCTGTAAATTTTTACAGAAGCAGACTGCCACATTTCTTCTGAGGAATAGCTGGTAGGTTTGAACTCCTGACCTTTTGGTTAGCAGCCCACTACTTTAACCACTGCACCACCACCAAGTAAGTCCAAAACCCAGCAGAACAATTTACATTAGCTCTTAAGGCTTGAAAATAATCCTCTTGTCTCTGAAACTACCTAAGCAATGGCTCTGCCCTCCATACTCTGGGTGTTGGCCAGGCTCTCTGGATTCTGGGTGGAGACCCCTTAGTCCTGGGCTTCAGCTGTGCCTTCCAGGCCCTCTGGGATGGCAACTCTGCTCCCTTGGTTTTGGGTGGCCCCATTCTCTTAGTCCATCTAAATGACAACCCCACCCTTTGCCCCCAGCAGGCCTCATTCTTCTGCCCCTTGGGCATTGCAGCCTAGCCCCCTCAGCTCTGGGTGGTTGCTCCTTGTGCCTGGTACACTTTACCAGCAGCCCAACACTCCAGAGCTGATTTGGCAAAGATGTCACTCTTTCAAACCCAGGAGGTTGTGGCCCTATCCTTGGAGATTCAGGAGACCATGGCCCCACCATTGGAAACTAAGAAGCCTCTGCTTCCCACGCTCCTTCCAACAGTTCTGCTGATCCGTGAGCTGCTTCAGGGATTGGTCCATTTCTTTTCTTGCAGGACAACAGCTGTGGCTCCTTTGGCACATTGCCTGCCAGTAGATCCCAAGAGGGTGAAATAGTTCACCCCTTTCGTTCTTTCTCTGTCCCCTTCAATCTAAGCTGATGGGTTTTCTGCTGTGGTACTTGGTTAGGTTCATCAGTCACAGGCTTAACCTCTTAACAAAAGGTTATATAGGCACATCCTTGGTGAACTTCTAGGACACATGTCCTTAGTTTGTACAACAGAACCTTCCAAATCTTTAAGTTCTGTTTTCATTTTGTACAGTTCATATTTAAGTCCCATCTCTTTCCTCTCCCTTTTACTGTAAGTGGCAAGGAGAAATGATGTGGCCCCTTTAAGATCTTGCTTAAAAATCTCAACAGCCAGATATCCAAGTTCACCATTTACAAGTCCTATCATCCACCCACCAGCCACTCCTCAGAAGGAAGATGGGGTAATCTACTTCTGTAGTGATACTGCCTTGGAAACCCAAGGAGGGGTCGCTATGAGTCGGGGCCAACTCGACGGCACATAACAACAACAACAACACCATTCACCAAACATTTGACCATAATTCAGGCAAGTTCTTTGCGTAAAAAACCTTGTCCTTCTTCCATTGTTTAATCACATGTTCATTATTTTCTTTCAGAACTTCACAACAACCAGATTTAATGTCCATATTCCTAGCAACATTCTGTTGCTGGCACCATATGTATTCTCTAAGACGATAGAAACTTTCTCTATAGCTCTCCTCACCTCCTTCTGAGCCCTCATCAGAATTGCTTTTGATGTTCATAATTCTGCCAACGTCTCTTCAAAACAATCTAGGCTTTAACTATTAGGCACCTTAAAACTCTTCCAACCTCTACCCATTACCCAGTTCCAAAACTGTCCATTAGAGCAGCACCCCCACTCTCCTGGTACCAAATGCTTTCCTAGTCAACTAGTGCTGTTATAACAGAAATACAAGTAAATGGCTTTAACAAACAGAAATTTATCTTCTCACAGTTTAGGGAGCTAAATGAAT
>NW_006921947.1:3297706-3299973 GCF_000298275.1 Orycteropus afer afer
CCGACTCATAGCGACCCCTCCTTGGGTTTCCGAGGCAGTATCACTATGGAAGTAGGATTGCCCAACCTTCCTTCCGAACTATATACATAGTAAGTGCTTATTGAAAGAAATAGAAGCAACGGTGTATAAAGTAAAAAGTAGAATCCTTTCCCCCATCCCCCCATTCCATCTCCAGCACTAGGGCTAATGGAAGTGAATGCTAGTTAACACATCAGTGGGTGTTCTTTCAGACCTCATTCCTAAATGTCCCCAGTCATGTACACAAACATGTACACTTACTGTTTGTTCCCACAAAGATGGAATCACATTGTACATACTTACTTTTGCACATAACCATTTGCCATGAGTGTATTTTTATTTTGGCGCAAGTAAAGCTATCTTTTTTCTTTTTTAATGGCTGCATAGCATTCTATTTTATTGATGTACCATAATATGTTTAATCATTCTTCAACATAAAAACTATGAAATTGCTTCTACTTTATCACTATTGCAAGCAAGGCTGCAGTGAATGTCCTTGATTATATATTTTTATTGTTTGTTCTTCATCATATGTAACAGCAGATTCAAAGCAGAATCCATGGTTAAACAAATTATGTTACTCCATAAGAAAGAATGTTGCTCAGCCATTAAATACGATGCTGCAGATGGAAATTAAAGCACATGGGAAAGTGCTCATGATGTGCCATTAAATGAAAAATAAAAGCAGAACTCGAACCAACGGAAACCCAAATAAAAAAAATTGAAACTCACTGCCATTCAAGTCGATTCGACTCAGAGCCACCCCTCCTTGGGTTTCCCAGGTGGTATCACTGTGGAAGTAGATTGCCCAACCTTCCTTCCGAGGAGTAGCTGGTGGGTTTGAACGGCCAGTCTTCTGGTTAGCAGTCAAGTGCTTTAGGCACTACGCCACTCGAACTTTTTGTTTAAATTAGCCACTTGCTGTTGAGTGAACTCATACTCATGGCAAACCTGTATGTGTCAGCATTGGACTGTGCCCCCTCGGGTTTGCAACAGCTGTGATCCTTCAGAACATCTCCAGGACTTTCTTCCCAGGTGCTTCTTGGTGAACTCACATCTCCAACCCTTCAGTTAGCAGCCAACCGCATCAATCATTCGCACCAACAAGGATTCCTTGTTTATAGGGGGGAAAAAAAAGACTGGAAAGTACAAGCAAAAACATACCTGGTGTGGTGGATTACAAGTTATTTTCAGGGTGCGATTCTGAGGTTTTTGTTGTTGTTTCTGTTTATTTGTTTTTACATCTTTGTGTCACATAGTTGCCAAATTTTTGCAGTCAGGTCTTGCTATTTTCAAAGTTAAATGTCATTTTAAAAAATGCTTTTGAGTCATAAGCAGCCTGTAGCTAAAGTCACTTCAAGAGGGAGCAAGAGCTCCAGAGAGCAGAGACATTCGGTGAGCCCATGATGACTCCATGTCCTCTGCCAGCCTGCGCCACTGCCAGTTTGCTCCGCCATGTGGCTTAAGGTCTGTGTTGATGTTTCCTCCGCAGGTATGTTCTTGATGACCAGTATGTCAGTTCAGTAGGGACAAAGTTTCCGGTCAAGTGGTCAGCCCCAGAGGTGTTTCACTACTTCAAATATAGCAGCAAGTCTGACGTATGGGCATTCGGTAAGTGTGTGGCCACACAGGACTGTTTCTTAAGCCAGCTTCCACAACAGGAAACCACAAGAGTAGCAACATCCATTTTTTTACAAGGCCCTTGAACACTTACAAAATCACACGGATGGCCCAAGACAAGCAAGAGGTGGAAGATGATTTGGTTCTTGGGCCGTGTGTTAGGATATTGCCTACATATTGAACACTGTCCATCGTGCTAACCCCTTCTCATAAAATCAAAGAGGATGAAAGCTCTTCCACTGAAGATCTTACAAAGGAATGACTGCAAACTATAATGGAGTTGGCATGAAATTCAGAGTGGAGGAGCTGAAAATTAAGTCATCAACTTTTCTGCACAAGGACTACTATGACAACTGTTTGCTCCTGAACGGACCATCTTTCAGCATCTTTGGTGTAAACACCAAACATGAGTTGGTCCGTTTTTTGGTCCATGCCTAGTTTCAATTACCCTCCTTGTTAAAACCTGTATTTTAGATTGTTGTTGTTGTTGTTGTTGTTATATACCATCGAGTTGGCCCCGACTCATAGCCACCCCTCCTTGGGTTTCCGAGGCAGTATCACTATGGAAGTAGGATTGCCCTATCTTCCTTCCGAGGAGTGGCTGGTGGGTTTGAACCGCCAGCCTTCTG
>NW_006921947.1:3300073-3303980 GCF_000298275.1 Orycteropus afer afer
TCTTCCTTCCGAGGAGTGGCTGGTGGGTTTGAACCGCCAGCCTTCTGGTGAGCAGTCAAGTGCCTTAGGCACTATGCTACCAGAGCTCCTATTTTAGATTGGCAGCCGGTAAATCACGGCCCAAATCCAGTAGCTGTTTCTATAAATAAAGTTTTATTGGCGCACAGCCACACTCATTCATTTGCAAATTGTCTATGGCTGCTTTGTGCTACAAGGGCAAAGCTGAGTAGTTGCCACAGAGGCCGGCTGGCCCACAAAGTTGAAACACCTACTGCTGTCTCTCCCTTTGCAGGGAAAGCTTGCTACTGATTCCTATTTTATTAAAATGTCTATGTTGAAATTTATTAAAAGCAATTTTAAAACAAGCTATTTTTAAATTATGCCACTGTAGCTTTTGATGTTTTTTCCATTGTGAGGAAGGCCAAGCCTGTTTTCAATCACTGTCAGATGAGTCCAGGGTAAATAATCCAAATTATGATAAAGTTATGGACTATATTAGATAAGACTAAGATGTATTTCATGCCTGTCTTAGTCCATAAGCGTAATTTGACTACTGTTTGACATCTGTAAGACTGCCTGAGAAAAGGAACAGTTAGTCATTTATTTTTCTATATAACGCAATCTTTAAAAAAATACCATTCCTGTTGTAAAAGGGGCATTGTTCATGTAAAACAAACAAACAAACAAAAATCTCCAATGTGCACAGAAAAAGAAAGAAGAAGAACAAGAACCCAATATAACATTTTGGTGAATACTTGATGTCATTTTCTACTGATTAATATTTGTACTTTGTTGTCAAAATTAGTTCCAATCTCCTCATATTAATTGATATGCCTTATGCATGTTATGAAGAGAAAAAAAAGTCAGTATCCTTACTCAATAGTTATAGCTTGTTTTCAACCAAAAAATCACAGTACAAAGCCTGATGAGTGAATATACACCAGAACTTGGCTCCAGATATGTTCTAGCTCTTTCTGAAAATGAAATCCATTCTAAGTAATGTGTCCCTAGTGAGGATACACAAAATGAATCTGGGCTTCTGAAAGCAGCTCCCAAAGAAGAGCCTCACAGATATTTTGAGTAATGATAACATCCTGGTTGTTGATTTTGTTTCTGTTGTTGGTTTGTGACTTAGGAGACCCCATCTATTACAGGGTAGAGCTGCTCCATATGATTTTCTTGGCTGCCCTGGTGGTGTAGTGGTTAAAGGCATTTGGCCACTAACCAAAAGGTCAGTGGTTTGAACCCACCAGCTGCTCCACAGAAGAAAGAGGAGGCGGTCGATTTCTGTAAAGATTTACAGCCTTGGAAACTCAATGGCACTCACTATGAGTCGGAAATGACTCGATGGCAGTGAGTTAATCTTTATGGAAGAAGATCTCCAGGTCTCTTTCGTCCTGTGTGCCACTGGGTGGGTTCGAACTACCAACCTTTAGGTTACTAGCTAAATGTAAAGCCCAAAGACCCTATAACATCCTTGAAATAAGTTCCAAATGGAGAGATGTAAAAGGAGCAACACTCTTGGACGGTTGTTTTAGTAAGTTTGTTAAACACACACATACATATAAAGCCACAACAATGTCTAAGATTGTCTTATTGTACACATTTTACATAAAAATCTATAGCCCTAGAAGTCTAAGAAATTTTGAAGTTAGTAGTCTAGTCATGGTTCTCAAATAATTTTCCTCCTTCCTACATATTTTTGGGTTTTCCAGAATTTTGAGCTTGGGTGACTGTTAAGATTCCCTGGCCTGGGCCAATACAACAGCCCAATGGCCACATTTAGTCAACATGTAAAACGTCCTGGCTCTCTGCTAAGTGCTCTGTGTGGTTTACAAGGAGCCCTGGTGGCACAATGTTTAAGCACTTGGCTGCTAATCGAAAAGTCAGTGGTTCAAACCCACCAGCCGCTCTGTAGGAAGAAGATGTGGCAATCTGCTCCCTTAAAGATTACAGCCTAGAAAACCCGACGGGGGTGTTCTCCTCTGTCTTAGAGGGTCAGAATCAACCGAGTGGCACACCACCACCACAACAGCAACAATATGTGTTTTATATTATTTAAGCCTCATACCAACTCCTGAGGTACAAATATCCCCATTTCTTGGATGGGGCACCTGAGGCTGAGAGGGGTTAAGAAGCTTGCCTAGCCTGTGAGTGGCAGCACTGGCACTCAGAGGTCAACCTCTGCTTGACCCCAATGTTCCTCTGGACCACCACGGCCATAACTCAGTTTCTTTGCCTGGACTGAGATGCCCTGGGCCAGCTTCTAGATGGTGAGCATCCTGAAACTGAACACAAAAATGCTGTCTGTTCACTTTCCTGAAGGGAGAGCTTCTAGACAATTTCCCAAAGGACATCTGACCCACAAACGTTTATGAAAGACCACGTGATAGGAGATGGGGCAGTGAATGGTGTCAATGATTTTATCAGTAAATTTCTCCTGAATAGTAATTGAATTGGGTAGTACTAAGGGACAGAGGAAGAAAGGTCGGGGCTTCGATCAATGGATTGTAAGGATGGGACAGGTAGCTGTCACTGTGAGGCTGCATGAGCTTCTGCAGTTGCCTGTGCCTTTGAACCAGCAAAAGCAGACTTCCAGGCTCAGGGACTGGGGACAGAGACTGGCTTCAGAGGTGAAGGCACAGGCTATCTCCGTGCTCTGTCCTTTTTACCGAGGACTCACTACCCAGGGAGCCCTCGCTCGGACCCGTGCCCTTCCTTCCCCAGTGCAGGAAGCTCATTCCTCCAACCCCGCACTTTCTGACGTCGGCTCTCTCTTTTGTCTCTGCGCGGTGCAGGGATCCTGATGTGGGAGGTGTTCAGCCTGGGGAAGCAGCCCTATGACCTGTACGACAACTCCCAGGTCGTCGTAAAGGTCTCCCAGGGCTACAGGCTCTATCGGCCCCAGCTGGCATCGGACACCGTCTACCAAATCATGTACAGCTGCTGGCACGAGGTGAGCAGGGTGAGGACCTACTCATGCTACCAGCAGGGCAAAGCCTTACTGAATGTGAAGTTGTTGTTGTTGTTGTTGTTATTTGCCATCGAGTCGGAATGTGAAGAAGCAGGTGGAAATAGCCCTGAGGCCTTGCCCTCAAGTGTTTGTAGTCTAAACCAAGCAATGCGGACCGACATTTTAACAAACAGCTTATGTCTAGCCCTGGTCTTGTTGTTGCTGTGTGATGTGGAGTCACTTGCGAGTCACAGCGATTCCATGTGGCAGAGTAGCACTGCCCCCATAGGGGTTTCTAGGCTGCAGTCTTTATGGGAGCAGATCGCCATTGGGTAGGTTTGAACCACTGACCTTTCCATTAACAGCCAAGTCCTTAACCATTGTGCCACCAGGGCTCTTTGCCTTGGTCTTAGAACTTGATACATATTTATTCATTTGTTCATCAGGAAACACACTATGAGGTAGATATTATTATCACCATCACTATAACTTATCAGAGACAAAACAGGCTCAGAGAGATTAAGTGATTTGCCTAAGGTCACACCGCTAGTAAGAAGCAGGGCTGAGATTCAAACACAGGCTGGCTAGCCTGGAGTCATTTCTTAACCACGGTACTATGGGGCCTCTCCTCGAGTAGAAAATGTGTAACAGAGAACATAAAACCACGTGTAGAGAACACATAATGGAGACCATCTGTCCTCTCCTCACTCCCCATTTCTCCCAAACACTGAATAAGAACTTCCATGCAAGTAGGGGATCAGGGTATGGTGGGGGAGACATGGAGTTGAAATTGTAGAGGATTCCTTTGCAAAGCAACCACTATGTTCGTAGTGCTAATGGGAGAGGTTAGAGAAGTCTGAGGCTCTTCTCTGTCCTCACCGAACTCAAAGTCTTCACGTGCATGTGCGGTGCGTGTGCACACTCTCTCTCTCTCTCTCTCTCTCTCTCTCTCTC
>NW_006921947.1:3304220-3315946 GCF_000298275.1 Orycteropus afer afer
TGGAGGCAGGAAGAAGCATGATGTGCTTGGCAGGAGCTAGTGTTGGAAGGGCTCGAAATAAGTTTGGAAGAGTAGGTCTGGTCCAGACTCTGCAAGCTGAGTGACAAGGACAGGGGTGTGAGTTTGGTTGTTGCTGTTGTGTAGGCAGTAGGGAGCCATTGAAGACTTCTGAGCAGTGATGTGATAAAAGGAGGCTTTTAAAGAACATTAATCTAAGAGTCCAGAGCTCATAACCATTTTATAGCACTGCCTTGAAAAAAAGACCTGCTGATTCATTCGTTCATTCATTCACTAATGAAAAGCAATTTGGTGTAATGGTTAAGCATATGGACTGTGAAGCCATATCTGAACTGTCTGAATTGAAGCCTGCTTTGATCAATTACTAGCTGTGTGACCTGTCCAAGACCACTAATGTCTCTGTGCTGCCCTATAAAATAGTACCTACCTCATAGTATTATTGAGTGGATCAAAGGAATTAATACATTAAGTATCTAGAACAGTGCTTGGCACACTGCTCCAAGTATTGGTGGTGGTGATTGTATATTTACGGAGCACCTGTGTCCCAGGCACTATGCTTGGTGCTAGGAATAAACTGAGGTGCCTTGAGTCCAGCTTTGGAAGAATTGCTGTATGCATCACGTAACGAACATTTTTTTCTTTTAGACTTAAATCGTTAGGTGTCATTGAGTCCATGTGACAGGATAAAACTGCCTCATAGGGTTTCCTAAACTTTATGGGAGCAGATAGCCAAGGCTTTTCTCCCACAGAACTGCTGGGTGGGTTTGAACCTCCAATCTCTCTTTTTTAAAAATTGTTTTCATTGTGGCTTGGGGGAAAGTTTACAGAGCAAGTTGACTTTCCATTCAACAGTTCATATGCATTTTGTTTTGTGACATTGATTGCAGTCCCCACAGTGTAGCAGCACTCTTCCCACGTCCTCCCTGTGGTCACCATTTCCTTTCCTCCTCCTTTCCCATCCCTTCCTCCCTTCTGAGCTGGATCCCTGGGCAAATGCTGCCCTTTGGATCTCATGTGGTTGGCTGTTCTAAGGAGTGGGTACCTCCCTGGAATTATTGTTCACCTTATAGGGCTGTCTATGGACGGCACACAACAACAACAACAACAACAACAACATGGTCTGGCTGAAAGTTGAGCAACGAAGGTGAGTTCGGTTCCCAGCTTGAAGGCTGTCTAAGAGTCATAGTCTTGGGGGATCCACCAGTCTCTATCAAACCAGTAAGCCTGCAAACCTCCAACCTTTCAATCAGCAGCCAGACATTTAACCGTTGCGCTACCAGGGCTCCTTAGCCTGAAATCACCCCGTGGAGCATGAGAGTTCTGTGACTGCCTATCTTGTGGCGCAGAGAATACTTCCCAACGCTGCCACAACTTCTTCTCGCCCAAACCTAGTGTGTCTGTTTCTTGTCTCCCTTTCTATCTTATAATAAAGTGTCCTATGAATTCCTCCCCATAGGTGTTGCATCACTAGCAATGGGGGGCAGGGGGGCGGGGAATGCCTGTGCTCCATAACCTCATCAGCCAGGTGCCTTGTCAAGTCAACCTGATGAGAAACAGCATTGCGGTGCAGCTTTCACACGCACGTCTGTCCTCAGTGCGGTTGAGCATCTTTTCCTATTTTTAAAGGTCCCTCATATGTCTAAGAACTGTCTTTTTCCTATGTTCTATCACGGGTTTGTCTTTTTCCTCCTTTGGTTTCCAAATTCCCTTTAGAAATTAACATGAATACATTGTCTGCGATATAAGTTGCAAATATTTTCCCTCTGTATTTTTCACTTGTCTTTTGATTTAGCATATGGTGGCTTTGTTATGGTGGTTTTGTTTTCAATGGAGGTGAGAGAATGTTTGCTGTCATTGCTTCTGGGTTTTGAGTCATGGTTAGAAAGGCTTTCCCATACCCAGACTGTAGCTCGTTCACCTCCGTTTGTCATCTACTATGTTTATGATTCATTAGTTCACCTTTAAGGAGCCCTGGTGGTGCAGTGGTTAAGCCCTCGGCTGCTAACCGAAAGGTTGGTGGTGTGAATTCACCAGCTGCTCCACAGGAGAAAGATACGGCAGTCTGCCTCTGCCAAGATGACAGCCTTGGAAACCCTATGGTGCAATTCTACCCTGTCCTATAGGGTTGCTGTAAGTCGGAATCAACTGGAAGGCCATGGTGTGGGGACACGATTTTACCTTCAGATCCCTGATCTAGTTCGACTTTGTGTTGGTGTGTGGTATATGGTATGGATCCAAAGATGTCATGTTCTAAATGACTATCCAACTGTGGCAGCACCATTTATTAAAAGACCCTAGAGATAATATATCACCTTAAGATACCACCCTAATACTATACTAAATTTCCGTCTGTATTTGGGTTTATTTCTGTATTCTCTGTTCTATTCTTGGATCTATTTCTATGCTAGCAGCACGCTATTTTAATTCTCGTTGTTACTGTTACTGCCGTAGTTGGCTCCAACTCAGGGTGATCCCAAGTACAACAGGATAAATGTTGCCCTGTCCTGTGACATCTTCACAGTCATTGGTGCATTTGATCCCACTCAGACAACATTCAGTTCCAATCTACAGGGCTTTTTATTGACTCATATTTGGAAGTAGATTATTAGACCTTTCTTTATAGTATTTCTAGATACTTTTGCATATTTTCAAATCTACGAACTAGAGAATCCATCTGTTTAGCTTGAAACAAACTTGTTCATGTTTTTGAGAAGTTGTATTTAGTTTCTGTTTAAAGCTGGGAAAATTGACAATTTATGTTATTGATTTGTCATATTCTAGAATATTCTATTAATTCTAGATTATATTACCTAGATATTAACAAAGTAAGAAACAAAGATTTCTCTGATTTTACATCAAATAAGTGATGTTTTTCCATGTGTTCATCTGTATTTTCAGCAGCGTTTTGAAATGTTCCTTCTTTTTTGGGGTACTTTTGTTAAGTATTTTATTTTGGTTGTTACTGATATTATAAAATGAGGTTTTCTCTTCCATTATACCTTTGACTGGCTTATTGTAGGTACTTGAAAGCTATTGATTTTGCATGTTCATTTTTTATCCTGCTCTCCTCGTGGATCCTTTGTTGCTTGGGTTACTTCTATTTTTGATTCTCTGTTTTTTTTTTTCCAAGTATACAATCCTATCCTATGTAAATAAAGATACTTCTACTTTTTCTCTTCCAATTCTTGGGGCTGTAATTGTTATGTCTGTCTGATTGTATTGGCTAATAACCTTCAACAAATACGATCTTCACCTTGGTCCTGCCCTTCATAGAAACGTCTATGACATTTAAAACATCCACATTTAAAAAGTTGCTGGCTTTAGGATTGCAGTATAAATATTTTAAATACTTTGTTTTTTTAATTATAACATTCATAAACTACCACATTGGGTTTTTCTTTCCTTTAGCTCCCAGAAAAGCGTCCCACGTTTCGGCAACTCCTATCTTCCATTGAACCACTTCGGGAAAAAGACAAGCCTTGAAGGAGAAATTCAGAGAGTTGATCAGAATGGATATACATGTTGGCCAATGTCTTCGGTCTTCTTTGAAGGGAAAGTAGCAAAGCACAATGTAATTTAGCTAGTTTTTCTTAATGGTGCCCCGTGTGCTGCGTGTGTCTGTTATATTATCTAGACATCAACAAGGAAACAAAGATTTCCTTGACTTTTAGGTCACGTAAGTAATTTTGTATGCTGCTCTTAACATAATACTTCCCAGCCTGTAGCAGAAGCATGTTTTCTGATTGCAATATGAAGTGGGTATATACCATGTGTAAACATTGAACAGAATCGAAAAATTATTTGTTGAATATCTGTTCTTTATATTGTCACCGTCAAGATAATTAAATATGTTACTAGCATGTAGAGAAATGTGGACACTTCACTTCATGTTTCAATATGCTTAAATGGTAGCATTCATGAGAATCAAGTAGAGTTTATTAAAACAGCAGTTCCTACAAGCCACCCCAGAAGCTCTGGAAGAGCAGGTTTAATGTTAGCCTAAGAATTTGTATTTTCTAACAAGCTCCCGGAGGATGCTGATGCTGTTGGTCTGAAGTGTGCTAGGGGACCTCACTACCTGGTAGGCCATTCTTGTTGTTATTGTTGTTAGCAGCCATTGAAATGACCCCATGTACAATGAAACAGAACACTGTCCAGTCCTAGGCCATCCCTATAATTGGTTGCAGATCAGACAGCTGTGATCCACAGGGTCCTCACTGACTGCTTTTTGGAGGTAGATTGCCAGACCTTTCATCCTAGTCTATCTTAGTCTAGAAGCTCTGCTGAAACCTGTTCAGTATCATAGCAACATGGAAGCCTCCGCTGACAGACAGGTGGTGGCTGTTCATAAGGTGCATTGGCCAGGAATCGAACTTGGGTCTCCTGCATGGAAGGCAAGAATCCTACCACTGAACCACCACCACCTCCCCCATGAAGCATCATTAATTGACCCATCATTCAAACCAAATGGCACCATTTTCATCTGATATCCAGATTACAACAAAGACTGCTTATGTCATCAAGTACACAAATATAAACTGAAGTTAAACATTATTAATTAATATATTAAATATGTTTCACATACAGCAAATTTTGAAAGGTGCTAAGTCACAATTTGATGCCCTTTCCTTAACCTTAACCATTATCAATTTTGACTCAGTACCACCATAGACTTTTCTCTAGAATATATTAGATTATTGCTTTCTAATCATTTGAATCCTTGAGTTGTGGGCTCTAGAGTTTTTGGGTAGTTTGATAATGGAGGTTTCCATTTCATTCTTCCATCTTGTTACCAAAAAGAATCAAAAAGCCAAACTCACTGCCATTGAGTTGGTTCTGACTCATAGTGACCCCTCCTTGGGCTTCTGAGGTGGTATCTCTATGGAAGTAGATTGCCCAGTCCTCCTTCCGAGGAGTGGCTGGTGGGTTTGAACCATCAGCCTTCTAGTTAGCAGTCAAATGCCTTAGGCACTACCCCACCAGAGCTCCTTCTTGATACCAAGGTACAGAATTACTATTTTAGCTTCCCATGACTATTACAAGAAGTTACCTGTCCCTGGGGTTGCCCTGCTGCTGGCTCAATAGGTTATTAATCTCTTTTGGAATACCTGGTTGTCTTCTTCATAATGTCAAGAACCAAACCCAAAGTAAACTCACTGCCACTGAGTCAATTCTGACTCATAGAGATTATACAGGACACAGTAGAACTGCCCCATAGGATTTCCGAGGCTGTAAATCTTCATGGAAGACAGACTCATTGCTCTCCCGTAGAGCAGCTGGTGGGTTTGAACCGCCAGCCTCTTGGTTAGCAGCCGAATGCTTTAGCCACTGCATCACCAGAGCTCCTTAATGTCAAGAAGGGGGAGAGAAAATTTGTGTGGAGTGTACTACTACAATGAAAAACAAAACCTGCTGCCGTCCAGTCAATTCTAACTCATGGCAACCCCATGTGTTAAAGAGTAGATCTGAGCTCCGTAGCCTTTTCTTGGCTTGTAATTTTTATGGAGGCAGATTGCCAGGCCTCTCATCCCTGGCACCACTAGGTGAGTTTGAATCACCAACTGTTTGGTTAGCAGCTGAGTGCAAAGTGTTTTCACCACTCCTTACGATGGCTCCTTACGATGAAAAGACACCCCAATTAAACCTGGCTACTATTTTCCAGGTTCTACGTTTCTGTGGTTTTCAGATGAGTCTCAGTGGAAGAACATCTGATATGGCAATCCATAAAGGGAGAGTAGCAGACACACCAGCATAGGTCTTCAAATAATGGGGAATGATTGGGCCACTCTGGCCATTAGAGAAGGAGCCATGGGTTGGTTAAAGCACTTGGCTGCTAACCAAAAGGTCAGCGGTTTGAACCCACAAGCTGCTCCACAGGAGAAAGATGAGGCAGTCCATAAAGATCACAGCCTTGGAAACCCTATGAGGCAGTTCTACTCTGTCCTGTAGGGTTGCTATGAATCAGAATCAACAGCAACGGGTATGAGCCATTAAATTTTTGCAATGTAAGTAATAAAATTAGCTCGTTATTTAAAAAGCAACTAGCCCAGAACACAAAGTTTAAACTTTTGTATACAATTGTAAGGTCAGAATTGTTTTTGTTTATAAGACTTAAAATGTATGTTATTTTGGGAGAAAGAAAACCATTATAAATAAGAATAACAGTATGAAGAGTGACTGCTGCATTCTTCAAGGATTATATTTGGTTGACTATTGAAACACTCTAATCATTGAAAATTTTTCCATACTGATCAAGCCCACAAACTGCCTGTCATGTTGTGACTAAAGTATTATTTTACTGCAAGATAAACACCTTTACAAAGCAGATTGAATAGACAAGCCATACGGTCTTTGTTGTGACTTCTCAAACTCCACCTGTAGCACCAAAGCAGTGATCAAAGCCACTTGCCATGGAGTTGATTCCAACTCATGGTGACCCCATGTGTGTCAGGGTAGAACTGTGCTCTGCAGGGATTCCAATAGCTGATTTTTCAGAAGGAGATCACCAGGCCTTTCTTCTGAGGTGCCTCTGGTGGGCTCGAACCTCCAACCTTCTGGTTAACAGCTGAGCACGTTAACCATCTGCACCACCCAGGGATTCCGGCATCCAACTACTTGGGTTCAAATTTCAGCTTTACCATGTTGTTGCTGCATAACCTTGAATGAGTTAAACTTTCTGCCTCATTGGTCCCACCTGTAAAGTGTGGAAAAAGATACTGTGTGCCTCACAAGGTGTTATGAAGTTTAAATGAACTCTTCTGCATGAGGTTCTATGAGCACGTAACCATCAGGGCACTAGGGACAAAAACACACATGTCTAGCTTTCTCACGAATCGGCTCAGGTCTTCAAAGAACTCTTTGTTGGATTGATTTTGTCATTGTTATGTACACTAAAGCAAGGAGAGAAGCTGAGCTACATCCAAGACCTTTCGGAGGTCAAGGGTTCCGGCAATCAGACGAAGACTCTGTCTATGGAAGTGAGATGTGGACAGGCTCCACAGAAGCCCCAGTATGCATGTACCTATGAGGGTAAAGGAGTGCATGCATCTGACAAATGTTTACTGTGTCTATTCTGTGTTCACCACCACTCAAACACTGGGCGACTACACAAGATTGAAGAGATCAAGGGCCCACTTCAGTTGGGATTGACAGCTCGCAAACAACGGAGGCGAGTTTGCTAGCTGATGTGCTCTGGGGGTGGGATGAGATGAGGTGGGATGGGGTGGGGAAGGCATTCAAGGAGGCCCTTGGTGCTAGCTTTGTGTTGTCAGGAGGGAGAAGTCAAGTAGCTTGGAAGTGAAAAGGTGATGCCCACCAACTCCTCTCCAATGTCTTCTGTCTGCTTTAGACTTGTCACCCTTCAGAAGAAGGCAGGGTTCAGTCTGGATGTCATTGTGGGGAATTACTCTAGTACTTGGATTAAGTTCACACAAAGAAAGTGTGTCATTCTTTACACATGGGATAAATTAAAAGGAACACTTCTCAATTCCTGCAGCCCCAGGTTACTGGCATGGTCCTCACAAGTGCACCATTCCATGTTCCACACAGGGCCCAACACTTGCTCCCAAAATATAGCCTTTTATTCAATTGCAACAACTCAACATGGTTACATTTCCCCACTAGCCCAGGGAGCCTGTCTCTCTTATTCTGTGATAGCAACATCCCTTTTAGGAAACACAGGGGAAGTCAGCTCCTGGGGCAGAAATAAATACTGACAGCAGTGGACATGGGGGTGCCCTCTCCATGATCCCTGTCTTTGGATGACGCGCCCTGAACAGAGCCAGTGTTTTGACAGTGAATGACGTCTTCATAATCTCCAATTTTCTGTACCTTGAAATTAGCATCGACATCCTATAGAAACACCTCAGGAAGAAGTTAGATAGGTTTGCTAAAAGGAGGTCTGGACGTCATCAGTGCTTTGGAATCCTGGGTTATTCTCTCCTTTACTCAAATCCACGGAGGCATAAGGATTTTCTTCACCACTTGCTTCAGCTTTCCTGTTAAGTAAAGCGAAGTCACCTTAACAAAGTATTGTTACTGCTGCCTCCCTTCGACTCTCTTGACCCCAGGATTTGTTTCCTTCTCAGTGGCTGATCACTGGGTACTCATTTGCCTGCCAGTCTTCTCTTATTAAACTGTAAACTTCTGGAGTGCAAGGATGGCATTGGATGCATTTCCTTAGCCCCTGTGAGTGGTTGGCATCATGGCTGGTAGAGCGTAGGAGGCCGGGTAGGAGTGTGGGCTCTGGAGTCAGAGAAAGGAGACTCAAGGCCTCAGTTTGACGCTTCAGAAAATGATGGCAATTGTATGCAAGCAATGCAGCCATGCTGGGAGAGTACCCATGGTACCCGGCTCATGCCAATCAACTGGTCACTGTTGGGTAAATTCTGACTCATGGCAACCCCGTGTGTGTCAGAGTAGAACCACACTAGAGGGTTTTCAAGGCTGGGACCTTTCAGAAGCAGACCACCAGGACTGTCTTCTGAGGTGCCTCTGGGTGTGTTCAAACAACCAACCTTTCGGTTAGTAGCTGCATGCATAATCATTTGTGCCACACAGGGACTCCATCTGGCATACAATCCTCAATAAATATTTGCCAGTATTATTTTTAGGAACTTCAGTGGTCATTTAGCCAATTGCCTCCTCATTTTAAAGAACTCCTCTAATAACTTATCAATTTCCAAAGGGTAAAGATTGGGGCAAGAAAGCTACATGGATCAACCAGCTTTGGAAACTGGGGTGCACATCCCAATCCGTTACTGACTAGCTGTGTGAAATTGATAATTTTGATTGGCATTGGGAAGTGAACTTGGAGACAAAGGGTGTGAGGGAGACCCTTTATGCTTTAAAAGATTTTAATCATATGAATGTATTACCTATTCAATGTGTAATTTTTTTTTCAATGAAGCTATTCATGGGAATAACAACAAAAGAAATCTATAGCAAAGAATGTGAACAAAACAAAATCGAGTACTGCATGTAGAGATTCAATCAAGAAAATGTTTAAACAGCCTGCAGTGGGAATAGAGTTTTGTTCCCAAAAATCAAAACCAAACCCACCAAGTCAATTATGACTTATAGAGATCCTATAGGACAGAGTAGAATCGCCCCATAGGATTTCCAAGGCTGTAGATCTTTATGGAAGTAGATTGCCTCATCTTCCTCCTGTGGAGCAGCTGGTGGGTTCAAACTGCCAACCTTTCGGTTAGCAGCCAAATGCCTTAACCATTAGGTGGTATAAAAGAGTTGCTGTTGCTAGGTGCCATCAAGTTGATTTCGACTCACACCAATGCCTTATGGCAGAGTAGGACTGCCTCATAGGATTTCCTGGGCTGTAATCTTTATGGAAGGAGATTGCCAGGTCTTCCTCCCATGGAGCAGCTGGGTGGGTTTGAACCACCAACCTTTGGGTTAGCAGCCGAATGCTTAACATTTGTACCACCAGGGCTCCTTTATAAAAGAATATGAACCTTTATTTCATAAGCCCAGTGAAAGGAAATGACTTTGATCAGGAAAAAATCTTGTAGTGAGTCTGCAATGGCTCCTGCCATTGCACCAGGGAAATGATGCTGTGGTTGGGTGGAGTTTACTAGGGCACCCCATGCCAGACATCTCCTGTGTGGAAGGCTTGCTACAAAGGTAAAGGATGAATGAAATCTGGTCATTTCCAGGGGATGTGTTGGCATATTTAGGTGCAGAATCATTCAGCTAAGTAACTAGCCTGCACAACCCACCACTTACTGCAAATTGTCTAGTTAGGGACCCTTTCTGTCTTAGGATAGATAGATAGGTAGGTAAGGCTTAGGAAAGATCACTTACTTCCTTCGATCTCTGATCCCAGTGAAAATCAGGAGGACAATGCCAATCACTACCACTCCCATCACCACCCCAAAAATAATCAGCCATATAACAACGGGTGGTTCGTAAGGGGGTCTCAGTGTCGGCTGAATCCCCACAAACTCCAGGCTGCTGTCATCCAGGCGGAAAGCATCGTTGATACGGCCCCGGGACATCCTGTTTGCAAAAGCAAAACACAGCAAAGAGGACACTTAGGCAAGAGAAATTTGTGTATTGCCATTTAGCCCTTCTATCATTGTTCCAGGAGCTCTGGTGGCATGGTGCCTAAGGCATTTGACTGCTAACCAGAAGGTTGGCAGTTCAAACCCACCAGTCACTCCTTGGAAGGAAGATTGAGCAATCTACTGGCGTAGTGATTAAAAAAAAAAAAAAAAAAACCACCTCTCACTGCCGCTGAGTCGTATCTGACTCATGAGACCCTTTCTTGGGTTTCTGAGGTGATACCACGATGGAAGATTACCCGATCTTCCTTCTGAGGAGTGGCTGTTGGGTTTGAACCACAGGCCTTCTGATTAGCAGTCAAATGCCTTAGGGGTTGTTATGAGTCGTATACTACTTGATAGCAGTGAGTTTGGGTTTTTTTAAAATCATTGTTCCAGAAAGGATTTGATAAGACTTACCCTAAGAATGTACACCTAAAATAACAGTGAAATCAAAACAGATAGTCACATCCCTGTCATGAAAGACAGGCGTTTTAACAACTACTCCCCTTTCATATCTTACAACCTAAGCTAGGTTTGGCAGTAGCTTCATTGGGGGAAAAAAAAGAGGTCACAAGTGTGGCAATGTGCAAATGGTTGGTGTTTGCTATTGGTGACTACTGTGTGGTAAAGACAAAGTTAGCATATTTGGCAAGTATTTCCCCTGTGTCAGAGTATGTTTATAACAACTTGATGTCAAATAATGGCAAAGGGTAGTTGGATACATCTCTTTCTACAAATGAATCAAGTCCTATCTCCAAGTCTTTGTAGTAGGACTTTCCATGCAAATGATGGGGGCATTTAGAGGCTGCATTGGAAAAAAACACATGAAAGGGACGTTTGCAATTTGTCCAGCACTGGGACAAGAAATGGCTGGATTCTATGGAGCCAGAAAGGACAAAGATTTAAAAAAAAGAAGAAGAAAAGCTGAATGAGATGGAAGAGACCACTCTTATTCAAGAGGTCAGAGTCCACTCAGAGAGGGAGGGAGATCCAATTAGAATCAGCCACGTAACTCGTGGCAAGCTCAGCCTGAGAGGGCTTAGGTCATGGTGGAAACAATGCATAGTTCCCTGCAGCTGTCAGCTGAATGCCCAGAAGGGCTGGTCTCTTCCATGATGATCTCAGCCAGCACTTTTCCCCGAGACAAACACAAGTCTGGTAGAGGCAGTCAGGGAGCCTCTGAGTGTGGTTGGATCACACACCTCAACCAAGCCAGATTCCCTCGGCCACCCCGCCCTCAAGTTTCCAGTGGTGAACATGCTTCTCTGATGTACCTCCAAAGGGCCACCTAGTAAGCTGCCCAGTTGCAGTGGGTATATTAAGCAGCTTTATAAGATAATAAAAACAAACAAAAACAGTTGCCATGGAGTTGCTTCTGACTCATGGCAACCCCGTGTGTATTAAGAGTAAAACTGTGTCCCATAGGGTTTTTCCCCCCATGGGTCAACACATTTTTTTTTCTGCAGTGTTCCCTCCTCTCCCCTCCCCTCCCACCCCTGGCAACCGACAAAGAAAGTTTCCCTCCATATATAAACCTTTCCTGGACCCTCCACAACAACGAACTAATACTATATTTGTCCTTCTGTGATTGACTTATTTCACTCAGCATAATGTCCTCCAAGTTCATCCATATTATGCAGTGTTTTG
>NW_006921947.1:3316391-3317811 GCF_000298275.1 Orycteropus afer afer
ATATTGCTTTCCACAGTGGTTGTGTCACTTCACGGTCACACAAGCAGTGTATGAGAGTCCCAATCTCTCCACATCCCCACCAGCATTTGTTATTTTCTGTCTCATTGAACCTTGCCATCAGTGCTGGGGTGAGACAGTATATCTCATTGTTGTTTTGATTTACATCTCTTTGATGGCCAATGATTGTGAACATCTTTTCATGTATTAGCTGATCACCTGAATATCCTCCTTGGTGAAGTGTCTTTTCATGTCTTCTGTCCATTTTTCAATTGGATTGTTAATTCCTTTGCTGTTGAGGCATTGGAGTTTTCCATCAATAGCAAGAGATAAGTCCCTTGCCAGATATGTAATTATCAGCAAACATGAATTTGTTGCTGTCATTTTTGTCATGTGCTTTTTCATTGTGTCTATTTATTTGTTCCAAATAATTTTCTATGCTGAGCTCATTTTGTTTATGGCTCATGTTATCACTTCCTTCATTGCTATTGTTTTAGTATTTGCTGAATATTTATGCTGGTCCTCCTTTTTATTTTGATGTGAAGGTTTATCATTTTTCTTTGAGGTTACCCTGTGATTTATAGTTATCTTCCCAAGTTTAGAACAGTCCGTTCTATCTTGTAGTTGACTTGACTTCCCTACCATCTAGAAGTTCTGTAACGACACAGATTTTTTTTTCCCCTCTTTTTGGTTTGTAGTTGTCTTCATTTGTCAGTTGGTGTCTCTGGTTCCCCTGTTTACAATCTTGTAGGCTTATTTACTTTGGATACTGCCATAACTGGGTTGGTTTCTGTGTTATATCATCATGTGTGTTAATGATCAGCTGTTGTTGGCTGTTGTTGCTTCTCTGTCCAAAGGGCTCCTTTTAGCATCTCTTGTAAGGTTGGTCTGGTTTTAACAAATTCCCTTAATTTCTGTTTATCTGGAAATGTCCTAATTTCACCATCATATTTGAAGGACAGTTTTGCTGAGTACATAATTCTTGGTTGGAAATTTTTCTCTTTCAGTGTTTTATATATACCATCCCACTGTCTTCTTGCCTGCATGATTTCTGTTGAGAAATTGGAGTTTAATCTTATTGATTGCCCCTCGTAGGTAACTTTTCATTTTTCCCGTGCTGCTCTCATGATTCTTTCTTTTTCTTTGGTTTTGATGAGTTTGATAATGATGTGTCTTGGTGTTTTTCTTTAGGAGTCTATCCTCTTTGGGGTTCGTTGGACTTCCTGAATGGATATATTATCATCTTTCATCATATCAGGGAAGTTCTCCTCCAACAAATCTTGGACAATTTTCTCAGTGGTTTCATTTTTCTCTTCCTGTTGTGGAATTCCAATGACATGTAGGTTATTCCTTTTGATGGTATCCCACATGAACCTTAGGCTTTCTTCATTTTGTTTTGATCTTTTTTCTGATTGATCCCTTT
>NW_006921947.1:3318876-3325557 GCF_000298275.1 Orycteropus afer afer
CTAGTTGGTGCCTAATCCACTTCTGTATAGTTCCTTTCAAAGCTCAGGGTTCCAGGATTATCTTCTGTATCTCTGTCAATTGGTTTTTCTTTTCTTTGTTGAAGAGGGTCTATGTCACTTGTCTGCCTATTCCTCCATCTTACTGGAAGTCCTTGTCCCATAGAGTTTTCACTGGCTGTTAGAACTTTCAGAAGTAGCTGGCCAGTAGTCTCAGGGGACAACTTAGTCAATTGGCATAACATAGTTCACAAAGATAATGTTCAAATTCTAGTTTGGTGAGTAGATTCTGGGTCTTAAAAGCTTGCAGGCAGCCATCTAAGATACAACTATTGGCTTCTACCAGTATGGAGCAAGGGAGAGTGAAGAAACTCATCCATGGGACTAATAACCCATACGAACCACAGCCTCTCCTAACTGGAGACCAGAAGAAGTAGGTGGTGCCCAGCTACCACTACTGACTGCTGTGACAATAGAAGGTCCCAGATCGATTGGGAGAAAAATGTAGAACTCAAATTCTTAAAAAAAAAAAAAAAAAGGCCAGACCTACTAGACTAATAGAGACTAGAGGAGTGTCTAAGACTATCACCCTAAGATAACCTTTGCACATGGAATGGAAGCTGTTTCTACAGGTCACCTTTTAGCCAAATAATAGATCGGCTTATAAAATAAACAGTATCACACATGAGTAATGTGCCCCCTTAAGCAATCAACTCCATGAAACTTAATGGTCAACAGTTACCCAAGAGCAAAAATGAAAAGGCAAGGAGGAGAACAGAAGCTAGATGGGTGGAAATAAAACCAACAGAATGGAAATAATGAGAATGTTGACACACTGTAAAAAGTGTAACCAATGGTACAGAACAATTTGTATAAAAATTGTTAAAGGGGAACACAATTTTCAGTGTAACCTTTCACCTAAAACATATTCAAACATTATTTTTTTAAAAAAAGTAGATAACTGGGACTTTCTTCTGAGGCAACTCTGAGCGGCTTTGAACTGCCAACCTTTAGATTAATAACCAAGCGCAAAGGGAGCCATGTATAACACCTACCGATTCTTCACTCCTGGTGTGTGCTGAGGGAAACAACTGAGGCAGTTTGGGCCAATTATTTCCTCTAAACACTCAATGCCCGTAGCAAACCCCTCTCCTAGCACAGGGGCTAACCGACGACTAGGGTCTTTAGCCTTGCCTACCTTGTTTCAGCCGTCGCTTAGCTAAATTAATCCTGCATCAAAGTCCCTGTAGCAGAACCTGATGGCAGTTCCTGTCCATGTCCCCTCTGCACTTACTATGTTCCATGCATGCTGGCCAGACTTCCTTCAGCTGGCACCTTCTTCCTATGCCCAAGAGCTTTCCCAGGCTGTTAGACTCTGCCCTGTCCCAGACCACAGGCACTGGGGAGTCACTGCTGCCGGCCAGCAGCTCTCAGACAATGACTCTGATGGGCTCATGCACATGCATGCTCTACACCATTTGCCTGAGTTCCCCAGCAGGACCACACCCCAGTTGCTCACAGTAGTAACTTGCCTGATTGTGCCATTTATTATCTTCCTTCCCTTCTCTGTCCCTTGTCCATATTCCCCTAGCAGTGTTTCTTGAGCTCACTTCCCAAATTAACTGTTGATGTTGTGAGCTGCTGGCGAGTATCTGATTCATGGTAAGCCCACGCACAATGGGATCGTATCGTTGCCATCCATAGGGTTTGCACTGGCTGACTTTCTGAAGTAGATCACCAGGCCTTTCTTCCTGGTCTTTCTTAGTCTGAAGCCTGTTCACCATCATAGCAACAAGCATTGGCCAGGAATCAAACCAGGTCTCCTGCGTGGAAGATGAGAGTCCTACCACTAAACTACTATCTACTACATTTTTATCTGCTCTCTGTAATAATAATAATAATAACCCCCCCCCCCGGATATAAGCACATTTTTATATCGGAGATGCTGATCTTTTAAAAAAAAATTGCAAGGTATACTAAGACATGTGAACTGTTTCTATTCAAATCTTTGTCTCAAGGCCTGCATCTGGAGGAACCCAAATCAAGACAATTCCTTTGTCATGGGATCCTTCTGGAATTAAAACCTATGTTTATAAGATGAAGTGAAACATGCAAATGGCTGAGAGGAGTGGCTGGTAAGCAAAGCATACCATGTGTTAAGTGTTGTGGTGGTGGTTGCACTTGTTAACCCCCTCACCCTGGTACACCTGCTGCCAGAGAGTGGACTCCCACTCATAGCGACCCTCACTGGGTTTCCAAGGCTGTAAATCTTTATGGAAGTAGACTGCCTCATCTTCCTCCGGCAGAGCAGCTGGTGGGTTTGAAACACTGACCTTCTGGTTAGCAGCTAAATGCCTTACCCACTGGGCCACCAGAGCTCCTTCACCCTTGTTTGAAAGGAAAATGTCACCTTATGGCCTTTTCAACTTCCGTTTTAGGAATGATGTCAGACTCGTTTTTTGGTGAAGTGACGAAGAAGTAGAAGGAGACTCTTGGTTTCAAATCACTCACCCGCACATCCTCCTCTCTGTCAAGAAACAAAAGAAACATCTTCCCTTGTGTCTGAGAGAACACAATCAAGAAATGAAGACTTCATCTTCTGTACCAAGAAGACTAGGAAGAGACCCAGGAGAGGGTCTGCGGGTAAGGTGGAGAGACATAGGCACTCAATGGGGGTGAGGGAGGATGCATTGGATGGATATAATTGTCCAACAAACTTAAAGGTGCCCAAAGCCCATGACATCAACTATATAAGGTATGATATCAATCAAGTTTTGGCCTATTTGTTCCGCCACTGTATTAAAACCACATTTTTATTTCTGTGATGGGAAATGTTAACATCAAAAGCACCAGAGAATCCGCCAAGGATCAGTCATTGGTGACTCAGGATTGTGATAACTAACATGGCGGCAGGGCAGTGATGGCCCCCCACCCACCGCTCCCAGCAAACCATGTCTTGTTATCCCCATGGGTGAAGGTCGCGAGTAGGATTCACTGGGCAATGCCACAAGACTGAGCAGAAAACTCGAGGCAGATTGTGTCCCCCAGAACCCTTCAATCTCATTCAGAATAAAAGCCCAAGTCCTGAGAATGGCCTTGGGGGCCCACAAGAATGTCATTCTCTTCCTCTCCTTCACCCCACAGTGCCCTGGCCACACCTCCTCCTCGCCTTCCATTAGCTCCCTCTGCTCCAGCCACACCGGTCTCCTCCTCGTTCTTTCAACAAGCGAAGGACATTCCTTCCTTAGTCTTTGCACTTGCTATTCCAACTGAAACACTTCCCTGTTCTCCGCACTGCTGGCTCTCTCTCCTCCTTCAGATCCTTGCTCAAATGTTAATAAGCTCTTTTCTGGCCATTTTAGTTAAAATTGGCACATTTACACCCACACACATGTGCACGCACACACACACACACACACACACACCAGCACTCCCTCACCTCTTCCTGTTTTATTTTTCTTTCTAGCACTTATCACCATCGAATTTGACTATATTTCACTTAGCCATTCTGTTGACTGCCACACAGGCACACACACAACATATATAGGAGACTATAAACCCAACGAAGGAAGTGAGAGTGAGTGAGAACATTTGAGAGAGAGAGAGGAGATTTAATGAGAACAATGATCCTGCAACCTACAAGTCAACTGAGTTGCAATCACCCCTAAATAGATAGGCCTAGATTCCAGAATATCAAAGAAGTTTAAAAGTTAGTAGGAGGTTGTTCTTAATTTCACTGGAAGAAATGTTTCGGCAGAATGTATCCCCAGACCCAAGAATAAGGAAGTGCTGGTTGGAGTAGTGAGAACTCAGCAAATCAACTCACCTAAAAGGAATCGTCTGTTTTTTGTCTTCTGAAAAATATACTCTCATGGCATATGCAATAGATGATCGGAACAAGTACATTTCATTGTCATTCCATTCGTACTGCAAATTCAGAAGAAAGGCACTGTTCAATGGAGATCATAGGACACACGCCAAAACATTGTGTTCTGCAACCATTAGTCTTAATTTTTTTTTTCTAATATCCTAAGGAGACTTGCTCTTCTTCTTTTTTTTTTTTTAAGCCATCACCATCGATTCCAACTCACAGGGATGGCATATGTTAGCGACTAGAGCTGTTTCTCGTAGGACTAATGCCTACTGGGTAGGTTCCAATCACCAACCTTTAGATTAACAGTCAAGTGCAAACCCCTTGTACCACCCAGGTATTTTTCATTAAGTCAGTGGTTCTGAAACTTGAACATGAATCAGCATCACCTGGTGGGCTTGTTTAAACACTGAGTACCGGGCCCCTCCCTCAGAGTTTCCCATTCAGAATTTGCATCTCTAACAAGCTTCCAAAGGAAGAGCTACCGAGTTCAGTGATGATGTTACTTGGGGATGGATGTCAGCCAAAAGAAACACGCTGAGGGCAGGTTTATAGAGGAAAGTAAAAAAAGAGTTGTGGGTTTTGCTTAAAACATCCATATATTTTAGACAAAACTATGGAGCCCTGGTGGTGCAATGGTTAAGGGCTCGGCTGCTAACCAGAAGGTCAGAGGTTTGAATCCACTAGCAGCTCTGAAGAAGAGGCCTGGACATCTGCTCCTGTAAAGATTGCATCTTATGAAACCCTATGGGGCAGCTCTATAATCAACTGGACAGCACATAGCAACCATGTACAGAGCCCTGATGGCTCAGTGGTTAAGCGCTAGACTGCTAACAAAAAGTTGGTGGTTCAAATGCACCCAGTCACCCCACAGAAGAAAGACTGGGAGATCTGCTCCTGTAAAGATGACGGCCAAGAAAATCCCCTGGGGCAGTTCCACTCTGTCACGTGGCGTAACTATGAGTCAAAAATCGACTTGATGGCGCCTAACAACGCTTTTTTTATATAGTAATTTTTTACAATAAGTTTCAAGATGTTCATATCATGAGTTCCAAAGGAATAAATCATACTTTGAGAACAGCAAGGTAATCTATTGATTCCTGTTTTCCATCGCAAAACAAATGGCTCCTGTGTTTGCCTTGTCTAGGAGAGGCTTGCTCCGAAAAGAAAAAAAAAAAAAAAAAGTATTCCCTCTTTCCTCCAGTAGCTGGCAGTAGAAATCAATGAATGGCACAAAATTGCAGTTTCCCCTTTGCCTTTTAGGAAAAAAAAAAAAAAACCCGACTACAAGATTTCACAGAATTATTAACATTCATTTCAGCTTGGTTTCACCCAGGTTTGGGAGAAAAACATCGCTTTAATAGTACTACTAAGATTCTGGTTACTAGTTCCATATTTAAAAAAAAATCTTAAAGGCTGAATTGGCAAAAAATAATGCCAAAGATCCAATCAGACCTCACCATGAAATGGCCTGATTTGAGCAGATATTCCGGTCCGCTATGTAGAAGGGTGATTGAAGGATGGTCTTGGTCTCATCTAAGGTCCCTGGGGGGTGTGAACGGTTTGCTCTTGGCTACTAGCCGGAAGTTTGAATCTACTCAGTGGTGTGGAAGAAGGGCATGGCTATCTACTCCCACAGTCATTGATTTGCTGTGAATCACGTGGGGTCACCATGAGTCAGAACTGACTTGACAGCAGTGGATGAATAGGCCTCAGAAGGTGACACTATCAACCCTCTGAATTTTACCAACCCCCTTGCGCATGGGAAGAGAACATAGGAACAAATGTCAAGAAAAAAACACAATTAAAAATGATGCCAGTCTGCTGGTAGTCATTGAAATTTACTAGGCCAAGGAAGAGTGAATAAAAATATGACAGCAAGAGGAATAATGCCATCGAGATTCAATGATTGGTAAGCAGTGGGCACTGAAAAGTTCAGAATTTGGGAAGCAGTGCACTTCTGTTTTTATTATTTCTTTCTTAAATGTTTGCTTTTGACTCCTACTATATTATTTATGGGAGTTCTGGTGGCATAGTGCCTAACGCATTTGACTGCTAACCGGCAGGCTGGAGGTTCAAACCCACCCACCAGCCACTCCACGGAAGGAAGATGGGACAATCTACTTTCATGGTGATACCGCCTCGGAAACCCAAGGAGGGGTCGCTATGAGTTGGACCCGACTTGACAGCAGTGAGTTTGGTTTGGTTTGGTATCTATGAAAAATAGACTATTAAGCCTCGGACAATAATTAACTTCACAGGCAAAGTAAAGGTGACAGAAATACAATTCTTGAATGTAGCCTATGCAGACAACAACTTTCTGTAGTGCACTGGACTGTTTTACCCAGTAGCCCCTGGGTGTCTTCCTACCCTGCAAAGCCTATTGATACCACACTGTGATGCAGTGAATTACTTGGTATGGCTTTTCTAGCCATGGTCTTTGTGACTCCCACCATATTACTGCAGGGCAGGGGACCATGCAAATAAGTTGCAATGTTGGAATTGGTTAATTTTGTCACTCTGCTAGGCTCTGGTGGTGTAGTGCCTAAGGCATTCGACTGATAACCAGAATGCTGGCGGTTCAAACCCACCGGCCACTCCTAGGTGGCCCCGGAAACCCAAAGTGGGGTTGCTATGAGTCAAATCCGACTTGACAGCAGCGAGTTTGGGTTTTTTTGGAGGCTTAAAAGGAGCCCTCCTAGAGGCAGAAGGGAGGGATCTCATTGCCATCAAGAGAATAGCCGGAGGACACATCAAGAGTGTGTTCTCAAGATCCCTGCAATGGACCTCATTGGCATAGACGCCCTGGCAGA
>NW_006921947.1:3325897-3343046 GCF_000298275.1 Orycteropus afer afer
CTCGGAAACCCAAGGAGGGGTCACTATGAGTTGGGTCTGACTCGACGGCAAACAACAACAACAACACTTGCCCAAGCAGGGCAGAGGCCAGGATGAGGGCTTGGCTGATGAGAGACTGTTCTGATCGCAGAACTGTGTCCTGAGTGCATCCTGAACCTGGATTGTAGCCTGCTACTTCCCTAATAAACCCCATAATTGAGTATTATCTGTGAGTTCTGTATGGCCATTGTAACGAATTATTGAACCCAGCAGAGAAGTAGTGAGTGCTTTGGGAGGGAAGGCTGCTGTCAGAATTAGTAAAAAGGCTGGAGGATGGTGGTATGTCTGGCCTCATAGGAATAAGCCTTGGGCTATTGCTGGTGACTCTGTTTCCCCCTCAAGAGATTGGTGGAGGTCAGAAGATGTCACCCTCATTCCTTTTTTGCACACACATGCTACACCTCTAGGTCTTTGATCTCACTCCACCTGAGACTACCTTCTCTCCTCTTTCCCCATCAAAGCATCCGCTTCCTCAGACTGGATAACCCGAGACAGGTGTTCAGGAGAAGGCAATGGCTGAGTAATGTCATTCACATGAATGTATATGTAATGTGATTTTCTGTAAAACATTTTGTAACTTCAAAATACAGCTCTAAGGCAATCGTCCTCAAATGTTACTGTAATTAGAATCACTTGGGGAGCTTCTGAACTGCTTAATGTCCAACTCTTGATGTAACACCCCAGACCAATTCAATCAGAACCTTTGAGGGTGAGAGCCAGGCATTCATATTTTTGAAACTTCCCATGTAGTGTTCCAAGTGAGAGTTTCTCAATTTTACTGTGTATGGGAATCACTTGGGGGAGGGAGTCCGGTGAAAATACTGATGAAGCAGGTTGATTAAGCTGATTAAGCGGTTAATTTAGCAGATTCAGCCGGGGCCTGGGAGTCTGCGTTTAACAAGCTCCCGGGTGATGCAGATGCTGCTGGCCCATGTCTTTGTAGCCAGGATATAAATGACTAAAACAAACAAAAACTGTCTACACTACTTCTAAAAACAAACAATCTCTCAAAATATATCTAAGTCCTCTTCCTCAAATACAAATAATGGTGATAAGAGGGAACTGGGAGGGTAGGTACTTGATGTTTAAGGACTGATATCGATGTTTGTTCACTGATCTTCGTAACACCTTCAAGGCAGCAAGTAGAAAGTAGGCCTAGCCTATCCGGTCAGGAATCCGGGGCTGGTGTTTTGAAGAGACCCATGTGGCCTCTATCCTTTCCATCCACCCTAGAATGGGTTTATTGTGTCCCGTGTAGAGGCAATGCATTGGGAAATAATGGACATGCTAGCAGGATACTCACCACTTTGTCTCCAACAGCGGATTTTAGGCTTATCCTCACTTTGATGCTTTGATCCCCACCTTGATGACTATCCTCAGTATCTGATTAACAAGAAATTGAAGACTGCCAGTTATGGATGACAGACTGACCACATCTGTTTATTTCCTTCCCCTCCCAAAATCCCACTTAAGTGCTAGTAAAGAAATTTTCGACAAGGTATAAATATACTTTGGAAGATGACAGGTGATGGAGGAGTAGTAACCGCTTTATCAGAGGACAGGAAGCCACGGCCAAGTGTGTACACAGAGAGGATACAGACCCCAAAAGAGTCAGAGAATCCTAGAGCGTCTTGGGACTCAGGGAGGGCAGAGGGTGGGAAGAAGGTGTCAAGCTGAAAACAGGGGGACTGCAGTAAGTTGTGGTTAAAACCAAATTGGGGAACACTTGATCCTCCTACCTCAGTGTATCCTTGCTTAGAAAGTCACATGGAGGCTGTGCTCCAGTGAAACAAGAGAGAATTAAGAAAGAAGACACAGAATCCAGTAAGCAATCGCTTCGATCCAGGAGAGCAGCAACGGAATAAAAACTGTGGTTCAGATGGAGACAGGAGGATATAACACTCTAAGAGGAAAGACTTGAAGAATAAAACAAGGCTGAAAATAATAGATATGTTGGAGTACCTGCAAAAAAAAAAATGCTATGTAGATAGCAAATTACATGCTCTGGTAGTGTAGTGTCTAAGGCACTTGACTGCTAGCCAGAAAGCTGGCAGTTGAAACCCACCAGCCACTCCTCTGAAGGAAGATTGGACAGTCTACTTCAGTAGTGATATCGCCTCGGAAACCCAAGGAGGGGTGGCTATAAATCAGAGAAAATTAGGTATGCCAAAAAATAGAAAAAGAAGCAAGTACAAACTCCAGGACAAACAAAAAGCCACATAAGAAAGAATATACAGTGATATGTTACTTGGCTCTGCAGGCGTAATACTGCTTTGCTAAAAATTGTGATAAAGCTTCATTGAGAGGGTAAGAAAGTTGGAGGCTGCTATACCATTATGTTTTAAAGATGAGGCTAATAAAGTAGACTTGGAAGAGTGGGTGTGTAAAGTGGCTTTCATTGTGTCTAATACATAGTAGGTGTTTGACAGACACTGTGCTCTCACCCCCCATAAAATGGTAGTTGCCACGCAGAGTCAGAAGCAGGGTCTATGTAGAGCAAAGATATGTGACTGATCTCAATCACAACCGCATGAAACTGGGGCCAGAGTAGATTAAGGAGAAGCAGAGAGGGAGCAACATAAAATGTATCAACTGAGTTGTACCCACTTTGAGTCTGGCTGGTGTTCCATCCCACAGGAGAATTCCTGTTCTGCTCTTTCAGCCAGATAAACAAGGGTTCAAAGTAGTTGAGCAGTGGTCTTACATCCATGTTCTTAGTTCCTACAACACTTTCCAGTGCTGTAGTCCAGGGTTGTGACTTTCCAAGTCTCAGCATATTACTATATAAAAAAAAAAGGGGTTCAGGACCATTTGAGGGATTCCAGATCTATGTCTATTTACATCTATGATTTATGGTTCCTTCTCTTTGACTTGGCTCAGTTTGCTCCTAGCAGATAAGGAAATGAAGTTGTTAACAGATATAGTCATCCCTCACTCTCTCTGCTTTTTCAGTTACTACAAAGGGAGCTCTGGAATTTGGATGTGGATAGAGGATGGCTGGTCCAACCATTGTATCATCTTGGCTTCTACTTGACACAAATTAAACATTTAATATATGGAAAATGACATTTTGAAGCCAAACATTTCTTTTCAGAAAATATAAAATCAAATTCAAGCCCAGGCATGGGAATGAATACTAGTGAATACTAAGAGAGGTTCAACATTTTGAGGCGTTTCTTACAGCAACTTATTCCCTGCTTCGGTGGAATTTGAGATGTCACATTTGTACAGGGGACCTTCATGTTTAGCCACTTGACAAAGGGCTTCTTGAAACTGGAATTGATAAATGGTCCTTGTGTAATATCTGTACAAGAGACAAACAAAAAAGCAGTCCGTGTTTAGTTACCATGGTAGAATCATCGATTGGGGCAAAAAATTAAATTCTGCAGCCCAAGTAACCAAAGCAACACTAGGCAAATCTCTCTCTCCAGAAAGACCCAAACATGAACCCTATGAACTCATCATAACTTACCTGTATTTTATATATCAGATGACAAACAATTCAATATTACTTTCTTGAATGTTAGCTTATATTTGCAATGTGTGCTACAGATTTATAGCCCTCTCATATGAATAATATCAATTGATCCTTATAGCAGGGCAATGATATTATTTCCATTTTACAGATAAAGACTCTGAGGCTCAGGAAACTCAAGATTGGGGTATCAATAGGTAAGGAACATAGGTTTTTGGACTCCAAGGTAAAAATATTCTTTTGATTACAATACTCTCTGAACTCTGCCAGTAATGAGAAAACAAACAAAAATCTTTTTATTTCTCCCAATGATACTATTAATTCCTCAGTGGTGGCAAAGTGATCTCACACAAGTTTTATTTAATTCAATAAATCACATTGGGTTAAATTGAATTGAAAACGATCATCTATTTTGAGCTGCTGGAGATAAAAAGAGAAAGTATTTTCCTCACTTCATCATTTAATTGATCTCTATTTCTTTGCCACTGTCGTTGTTGTTATGTGCCGTCAGTACCAAAAAAATTGAGGTCAAGTCGAACCTGACTCATAGCGACCCCTCCTTGGGTTTCCCAAGGCAGTATCACTATGGAAGCAGATTGCCCAACTGCCTCGGGAAACCCAAGGAGGGGTCACTAGTACAGGGGTCCACAAACTCTAGAAGTTAAATGATGAGAAGAAAACTGTCATTTACCGGATGAATGAGTAGTCATTGGCGACATGAAACAGAGTTGCAGCATCACAGTACGATTCATTGTGAGGCACAGGTTCCATGACTCCAACTATCTCTCGCCTTAGGGAGAAAAGAAGACACGGCAGCGTGGGTCACCCACCCATCGTGAGAAGAGAGAGTTGGGCACACAATCCCTGTCATTTCATCAGTCAGTTGTAGGTACATTGGAACTGGTTGTCAGGTGAAATAGAAACAGTATAAGAAGGATTGACCCAGGGGCTGCCACATAGCAATGATTGTAAGGATGGTGTAAGACGGGCAGCCCTTCATTCTGTTGTACATAGGGTCATTGCCCTTCATTCTGTTGTACATAGGGTCACTATGAGTCAGAACTGACTGGAAGACCCCGAACTACAACAACAAAGTCCGTTACATGGTTCTCTTGTTTTTTAAAAAGGAGCTCTGGTAGCACAGTGCCTAAGGGATCTGACTGCTAACCAGAAGGTTGGTGGTTCAAACCCACCAGCCACTCCACAGAAGAAAAGCTAAGCAATTGACTTCTGTAAAGATTGACTGCCTCGGAAACCCAATGGGGGTTGCTATGAGTTGGAATCAACTCCATGGCAGTGTTTTTTTTTTTGTTGTTGTTGTTTGTTTATTTTAAAAAATCCAGCCAGACTATGCCATTGGAAAATAACTATGTGTTTGAAACATAGAGTAAGGCCTCTAAATAAAATAAAATTTATCAAGTGCTATCACATGGCCAAAAAAACATACCATGAAGGCCCTGATAATTACTCCCCAGGACTGCTATTTTGTTTTCAATTGTGGTGAGAATACAGATGAGAAATCATTTGCTGTTTCAACATTTTCTACATGTATAATTCAGCAACGTAAATTATGCTCACCATAGTGTGATACCACATTTCACACGTTCCTGGCAGACAGCATTTTTGTTTTAAAGAATGTACAAAAAAATAAATTACAAAAATGAGTAACTTGACCATTTACTAAGTATTATCATAGCGGGAGACCCCACACCTAAGAAAATGGCTGTGAAGTAGTGTTACCTGACCCTGCTTGGGGAAGGTAGGGCAGAGCCAAGGAAATTTTGTCTGAGGAGATGGCACCCAAACAAAGACTTAAAAAATAAAAAGAAGAGGCAGCTTAATATGTGTGCGAGTGCACGTGCACGCACATGTGTGCACCTGTGGGTGTGGTTTGATGGCATTGCCCTAACCTGAATGTCCATATCTTTTCCACACGCTTAACCCCATGTCACCAGCCTTTAAGATTTAGACCTTGAAATCCCAGTTATTCCGACCACAAGGCATTCTCTGAGAACACCAATCCTAATTGTTTTAGATTGGGTTCTCTCAGAAATCCTGAGACATTGAGGGTAATCCTAGGAAACACTGGCAAAGGAGTGAGGAAATGAGGCAATGAGGCAGAGAAAAGAAAGAAGAACCCCCAGCCCCGCCCCTCAAAAAAAGATGTGTTATCAGGTAAGTTGCCACTGTGTGTAACTGGAGCTTAATCCCATGGAGGGACTCTAGGAGTCAGTGTAGAGCCTTGCCTCAGAGATATCCCACCTGAGGGCAAGGGAGCTGAGGTATTTATCCAGCTCCATCAGTGACTGGCTGAGGACTGATGGGAGCTGTGTTAGTTCCTCAGCCCTTCCTGCCATGGAAGGGGTTTGGTAGCCAGAGGAAGCCCTCAGGCAATGGAATCCCACCACCCACTGCCATCGAGTCAATATCAACTCATAGCAACCCCCACTGGGTTTCCAAGGCTGTAAATCTTTATGGAAGTAGATTGCTTCATCTTCCTCCCAGGGAGCAGCTGGTGAGTTTGAACCACCAACCTTCTGGTTAGCAGCCAATGCCTTACCCACTATGCCACCAGAGCTCCTTAGGCAATGGAATATAGATTCCGATAGTCTGTGTGTATGTGTATATATGTGTGTCCCCACAGGAGAGTCAAATGCTTTTATCCTTTTCTAAATAAATGGCAAAATCATGAGAAAATATTTTACCAACTGCATACTTACTTCATCTCCCACCACTTTTTCGTCCACTGCTCTTTGGGAATTTCACCCTTAAAGACCATCCACCTCCACTTCTCTAACATGTATGTAAAGGGCAGAGTTCCAACAATAGTGAGTGCTTGTTTGAGTAGAAAGTTCAGTTCTGTTTCTGAAAATAAAATGGCAAAGGATAAATATTAACATGAGGATGATAGTGAATATTTTGTGTCAAAGAGAATTTTCCTCTTAAGGTATTATTCCTCAAGGTATGCTCACTATAAGGATGATTATATGAGAAATACTGGCAGTGGATTATATATATATATATAATTTTCTTAATTAAGGAATTTGAAATAGAGAAAAGCTATGGGATAGAATGGGTAACTAAAATACACAGCAACCCCCAATTCTCATTTTTTCTTTAATGTCAATCACCTACCTTAAACACTTCTCATCAGAGCTAACTAGGGCTAGTTCATCAACTTCCCTAGTCATACTGTTTATTATTGTAAGGTCTGTGAAGGCGGTGACCATGAATGTCTCATTCAAGGCTGTCTACCTGCCCTAGTGTCTGTTACATGATGCCCTCTGTGGGTTTTTATTAAATAAACAAATATTAGGCAGATGTGGTCAAAAGCCAGTAGACTGAGACAGGGAGGTGTTCCTAGAAAACACCATCCATTGAATAATGAAGACTAGAATGTACTTTAAATACACTGATTTCTTTCTTACCAAGAAAACAGACCATATTATTCCATTCATCTTTTATTGGTGAAGAAAATAGGCAGTGGAGATCCTCTCCAGCTTACAAGGGAGACCCACTGAAACGTAACCATGGGGACGCTATCTACTTGGTGTTCCACTCTATCTCTAGTGTCTAGAAAAATGCCTTGTATGCACATGGTATGTGTTCAATAAATAAGTTTGACATAAAGAAGAAAGATGGAGAGGGAGGGAGGGAAAGAAGGAAAGGATTTTTTTCTTTTTTTAAAACATCATTCACAGATCAAGGAAGAAACAAGAGTTTTTCAAACCAGCAATTTAACCATGTCTAGTGTCATCTTGGGAGCTCTGGTAGCATAGTGGCTAAGGCACTTGACTGCTAACCAGAAGGCTGGCAATTCAAATCCACCAGCCACTCCTCGGAAGGAAGATGGTGCAATCTTCTTCCGTAGTGATACTGCCTCAGAAACCCAAGGAGGGGTCGCTATGCGTCGGGTCCAACTCGAAGGCATGTAACAACAACAACAACAACAGTGTCATCTTAAGAGCTATAGGGATTCAACCATCTATGCCTGCTTGCGGGGAATATTGAAGAATGATAAAATAAATAACTATCTGCCAATTGACTTGAATGAGTGGAATTTTAAAATTAGGAAGTAGATATGATTACTGTTAACTACCTTATTAGTAGTAGTAGTAGTAGTATTATGCTGCTCCCTTCATGGAAGATGCCACCGATGGTCTTTAATCTACTGACATGATGATGGCTTTATCCTGATCTACTCCCAGGCTCTCTTGAGAGCACAGAGAACCTAGAACCAGCAATCAAGGCAAAGTGAATAGCCTACCTAAAGATGGAGCTCATGACCTTGACTTTGTTAACCAAAGGCTCCAGCCAGTAGAGCTGATGTTTGTAGCCCGAATAGCTAACATGGGGCAGAGAAATGCACAGAAAAGGAGAAGGCATTTGGCTCTAATTATTCCCCTGACAAGAAGGAATAAAAAGCCATGGCATCCTCATGGAAGAAGCTGGATCTCATGAGCATCTGTCATGCTCCATCAAGTTCAAGTTGTCCAAAGAGAAATGGACTCTCTCAGGCAAGATGGGTTGTCAGGAGATGCTGAAGAAGAGCCTGGATCTAAGGGGCTGTTACAGCAGGAAATTTCTGCTTCATCTTGATGAACAAACCATTGTTGTTGTTGTTATGTGCCATCGAGTCAGACTCGACTCATAGCGACCCCTCCTTGGGTTTCCGAGGCAGTATCACTACGGAAATAGATTGTCCCATCTTCCTTCCGAAGAGTGGCTGGTGGGTTTGAACCGCCAGCCTTCTGAACAAACCATTAGGTCCCTTCCAATCTTGATAGTCTACCACCTGTTTTTCAAGAACCCCCACAAGCCAAGTCATACTGTGCTTTGCACAACTTTATGGAAAAAGCTTTAGGCTTAGGCTCTAGTTCTGCTCCTGCCATTACATTGTTTAGTGACTTTGGGCCAGTAACTCTCTCTTGGCTTCAGTTTATGGATTTTAGAATCTGTGCCAGTGCTAATGTTTTGGGAAGTTTTTTTTTTTTTTTTTAACCTAAAACCAGAGAGATCTAACTAGAACCCTGACACTAATGTGATAGGTGTCCTCAAACAAGACACTTTAGTTCCTTGAGGCTGTTTCAGAATTTTTTTTTTTTTCAAATGTGTTATATGTTTCTCTGGTCCCAAGCCCATTGATTCAGCTACCACTCTTATTTCCTATATGAAGCCAAAATTTGCCATATTCTGATAAATATTTTTAATTTTTTTTTAACCAGCAGCAATTCCCCACCCATTGCCATCAAGTTGATTCAACTCATAGCAACCCCAAAGGACAGAGTAGAACTGCCCCCATAGGGTTTCCAAGGCTAGAATCTTTACAGAAGCAGTCTGCCACCTCTTTTTTCTGTGGAGCAGATGGTGGGTTCAAACCCCCGACCTCTTGTTAGCAGCCAAGTGCTTAACCACTGCACCACCACGCCTTCTAGCAATGCCCAGATACCCATAAATACCTTCTCGCTTATGTGACAAATATTTCCTATGTATGATAATACAACTTTTGCTCATATCAGACTAAAGAACCCCCAGCACAAGCCATGAAAGAGTGTTCATACCAAGGTCCTCTTGAAAATCAAGTGGCAGGAGTCCGATGGCTTTCAAATGCTCAGGTGTGGCAGCAGAGAGTGACATGATTTCTCCAACAGCTTCATGGAACCCCTCATTAGCTCCATTTCTTTGCAGGTAGGGTTGTATGGCATAGGCCATGTCATACTGGATGTGTCCCATCTCATGATGGGCTGTCAGGAAGTCATCCATTGTCACTTTTGTGCACATCTTGATCCTGCACATATATGGGCAAGATTAAAATCAACCTCATCACATTGTATTCAGTCACCACAGAATGTGATGGGGTTTGGGGAGCATGGATCAACTTTCCAATATGTAGTCACCTATGAATCTTGCATACCTACCTATTATGTGCTAGAAACTGTACAAGGTGCTCAGTATAAAGTGATAGGCAGGGCAGAATCCTGTTTTCCTGCTCACAAGCTGGAGTCCCCGGATGATGCAAACAGTTAACACACTTGGCTGCTAACCAAATAAAAACTGGAAGTTCAAGGTAACTCAGAGGCATCTCAGAAGATAAGCCTGGAAATCTGCTTCAGAAAAATCAGCCACTGTTGTAAATGGGGTCACCTTGAGTCAGAATCAACTCAAGGGCAACTGGAAAAACCTAGTACACCCATTGGTAAACTATGGCCTATGGGCCAGCTGCCTGTTTTTGTAAGTAAAGTTTTATTGGAACACAGGCAAGTTCATTTGTTTATGTATTGTCTAAGGAGCCCAGCTGGGACAAGCAATTTTTGATCAGCTACTAACTTAAACGTTGGTGGTTTGAACTTACCCAGCAGTGCCATGGGAGAAAAGCCTGGCATCTGCTTCTGTGAAGATTACAGGCAAAAAAACCCCAGGGAGCAGTTGTACTCCATCACATAGGCTCTGCATGGGTCAGGGACCAGCTACACGGCAACTGCCAATAACAGCAAGGCTACTGCTTGCATGCTGCAAGAGCAGAGTCATGTAGTTCCAGCAGAAATCCACAAGGCCTAACCTATCTACCCCTTCACAGAAAAGCATTGCCAACTGTTACCGTACTTGATGCTGTCGGGCCAACCCAGGCCTCAATTACCAAGCAGATGCACCATCACCCAGCTGCCTGAGTCATAGGTGCTAAGAGCCAACAGCTATTCCCTTATTCACTGCCCTTGGCCAGATGCAAGGTGCCTCAACCAGGAGATTATGTTCCCCTACCTTCTGGGACAATTCACAGCCAGTGTCTCACTAATATGTGGACCCAAAGGCTAGTCCCCTTGCTACAAGGTAGGACTCCTCCTGCTCCAGAGTTCTCCATGGGATCAGGCAGAGGCAAGTCTCCAGCTGAGACCAGCCTTGCTCCACATCTTCCCCTGGCTCACCCAGCTCCCTTCACTCCCCTTTTCTTGAGAGCACTCCTTCAAGGAAGCATTTGTAGAAGAATCTCCATCCCAGGCTAGGGAACGTAACCTAAGACACTCACAAACCTGCAACCTGGAATTCCTACTCCTTTTTATAGATACCAAACTCAAACCAAAACCAGTGCCATTTAGTCGATTCTGACTCATAGCAGCCCGATAGGACTGAGCAGAAATGCCCCACAGGGTTCCCGAGGCTATCACTCTTTTATTTATTTATTTATTTTAAAAAATTTTTTTGCAGTGTTCCCTCTCCTGAGGCTGTCAATCTTTATGGAAGTAGATCGCCTCATCTTTCTTCCATGCAGCAGCTGGTGAGTTCGAACCACTGACCTTTTGGTTGGCAGCAAAATGTCTTAACCGCTTTAGCACCAGAGCTCCTCTTTAAAAATAAGGAACATGAAATCCAAGCCAGATGTTGCATAATACTAAATACTAGCCAGATGTTGCATAATCATTAAGTGACATACTTGGGATTCCAACACCTATGCTCATTCCTCCAAGTCACACAGAGCCTGTTCCCCCTGCCCTTCATTCTAGCCTACCTGGCTGACTCCAGTACCCACTCCTGGTCTGGCCTCTCTGCATTGGATCCTGTTGTTCTCCCAACCCCACGTCCTTCTTCCATCTCCAACTGCTCAAACCTTCTCGTCTTTCAAATCAGTTCAAATGTCACCCGTAAAGCCCTATCTGATCCTACCCTCTATTAGAAGTGTGGTCATTTCTTCTCTTCCAATTCTCCATAACATGATAACTGTGCCCTTCTTCTGACATATACCACTTTCTCTCTTTTATTCTGGCTTCTTTATTCCCCTATTCTGTCTCATTCACCTGTCCTGTCTCACTCATGGGGAGGGGGGGATATTGAGAGGAGGATCAATGCCTGATTCACACAATTATCTTCCATAATTCTTAGCACCAAACCTTTCTGAACACAAGCACAAACATCCGCAGGGCCTTGCAACTCTAACAGATGTATATTACTTCCAAATGAGGAAGATTATCTGAAAGTTCAAGATAGGGGTAGCTAATAATCCTTTATTCCTGGAAAAACCAAGATGTGGCCTCACAGCCTCTCAGCTTTCACTCAAGAAAAGTTAGCTCCTCTCTTCTATGCTAAGAAAAGCAGAGAAGGAATCCAAGTTCAACTTCACCTCAACCACCATTGTCCCACATCTTAATATCGGCATGTAAGTAAGGACTGCATTACCTGAAGTCACCCTTCCCCAGATCCCAAGCTGTGGGGTGGCAGACCACTTTCCGGCCATCAGTTGGCTCAGTTAGCATGGACTTTTCCCAGAATCCTTGAGTCATGGGAGGGAGACCAACAGACACAAAGAACTTCTCAGCCTCCTTGAATATCCTCGTTGCATTCCAGCCCTGGAAAAAGGAACAGTATTTAGTCCCAGCATTAAAACAACAGCATTCTTTCTGTTGTACATTCTTTCTGATGTGTACATTCACATAAACTTCCTAGAAAACAATTTGGTGACATGTATGGACAGCTTTCAAAATGCCTGTGCTCTTTGTCTCAGTAATCTTTTCTCTAGGGATCTAACCTAAGAAATCATTAGAAATTAAGTCAAAGAATTCTATTTTAAATAGCTATTTTTTATAGAGAACAAGATGGAAACAGCCATCAGAATGGTTCAATAAATAATGATATCTTTATAGAGGGGAAGGAGTCCTGGTGGTGCACTGGTTAAGCACTCAGCTGTTAACCAAAAGGTCAGCAGTTCAAACCCACCAGCCCACTCCATAGGAGAAATATGTTGTGGTCTACGTCTGTAAGATTACAGCCTTGGAAACCCTGTGGGGCAGTTCTACTCTGTCCTATCCTGCAGGGTCACAATGACTCAGAATTGACTTGATGGCAATAGGTTTGGTTTGGTTTACTTTATAGAGAACTTTTACCATTTTATTTGTAAAGAATTGTTATTGGTGTTATTGTTATTACAATTTGATAATATGTGAAGAAGTAGAATTTATAAACTATGTAGTATAATCTTAATGAGAAAATACATGGAAAATATTAACAGCGGACTGAATGAGATTATATACTTTTTTGTGTCTTTATAGTTCATATTCCAAGTATAAATGTAAACAACAATGACCTATTTACTATGATAATTAAAACATAAACATTAGTTTAAAAAAGAAAATTAAAGACTACTTAAGTCAACTCTCATTGCTTGAGCCCTTTCTCAGGCCAGGCCCTGGTAAGATACAAGCAATGAGGTGGACACAGATGCACAGGTGTTTGGAATCAAAAGGTAACCCAGCAGCCTCAGGACAGTTGGGCCTTAGCTTCATAGTATGTGTGGGAGTCTAAACTTTTAGAATGTTCTAGAATTGGAGAAAGGCAGCAGGAGACATCTGTCACCCAGCAAAGTCTGCTGGAAGCCAGTGTCCTAGGAGCTGACTAGCCTGCTTTGGAGATAAGATGTACATTGGGCAAGTGAAGTTTGTGTCATCGGCAGACACCTTATGAATCACTTTTGCAGACACAAAACTTCCTCTGATCTCTAAGACCAATCAAGTCTTGTTTTTCTTCTATGACAGCCCTCAGGATTAGAAACAGGACATGAAACTATAGTTTTTTTTTTTTTTTTAATTGGCCTTTAAAGGCTTAATGTCAGGCAATATTGATATTGATGAATATAGCACTCTCAAGTAAGATGAATGCATACTAAAACAGTGCAGACTAGTAAGCACAGTTAATGTCTGTTGAATGTGCTTTGATCAAAGATTCTACAGCAGAATCTTGATCAAAAGGGGGAAAAATGCAGAATAAAGTTTCAAGTTTTCATGGAATCCAGCCTTTCTGGAGTGATTGAGCCCAGATGAATCCCGGAAACTATTGCCCTGAGATAATTTCTAACGCTTAAACCAAAAATATCCCAAAGTCCTCTTAAAACCAAACCATCATTTACTTGAATTAGTAAATAATGTCTGCCTAGAGCGCTGTGCTTTTTCAGAGAACTAGCTATATACGGGATCAAATTGATAACAGAGACTTAAAAGGTGACATAGGAAGCTTGGAGCCTTTGAGTTTATCTTAACGATGGAAGAATAATTTGGAAAAGGAGGGTGAGAATGGTTGCATATCTTGAAGAATGTAACCAAGGGCATTGACTTGTACATGGAGAAATCATGGAATTGATGTATGTTTTGCTGTGCATATATCACAACAAAAAATAAAATAAAATATTTTTTAAAATTATAAAATAAGAAAATAGCAAAATACCAAGGAATCGAGAAATTGAAAAATACTTTAGTGAACTACCAATACCAAAAGTAAATTGCTATCAACAATGCTTAAAAGATCTATTGAATGAATGAATGAACAGAAAACTAGACTGGAAATATTAGTGAGTTCTCAGTTCAAACCTTAGTTGTCCCTGACTTTGTGACTTTGGGCAAATCATTTTAACTGAGCCTTGGTTTCTTCATCTACAACATGGAGCTATCACAATGCCTGTCTCATAGATTTGTTGTAAGAGAACATTAAACAAACCAAACTAGAGTCAACTGTGAGTCATAGCGACCCCCATTGGGTTTCCAAAGTGGTAAATTGTTACAGAAGTAGATTGCCCCATCTTCCTTCTGCAGAGTGGCTGGTGGGTTTGAACCACCAACCTTAAGCTCTGAGCCACCAGAGCTCCTAATGGGTATGAAAACACTTTAGAAAGCTAGGGAACTTCATAAAAGTAGGTATCTATGCTGCTCAACTGTGAGATGGGGCTAAGACAGCCCCATGACTACTTCACCCCTTGTTGGGGAAAATTGGCCCCAATCTGTGAAATAAGAGTTGGGAGGCCTGTGCAACTTCATGTTGTTTTTCCTATAGTGGACATTTCCCAAGAGTATGGTATGTATTTAAAGATGTTTATTGCAATGTTACAGATTTTAAACCGTTAACAAGCAAAGGTCTAGCAATGCAGAAAACAGTTAAGTAAATTATGGTCCAACCACCTGAAGACACTGTATGTAGCTAATAAAAGGATGCTTAGGAAGGAAGTCTACCCAGAAAGGTAGAATTTTAGTCCAATAAAGAAAAAATACATAATTATAACTGTAGTATAATTCCATCAGTGGAAGGGGACACAGAGAAGGTGAATAATAACACCAAGATGATAAAATAAAGGTAATTTTAAAATTATTTTAAAGACTTTTATAATATTTTCAGTAATGATGATTTTTAAAACTGTGCAAAAAACTTCTAATACTATCCTTGTTTTGTCACTGTTCACAGAGATTAGTGACAAATTACCTCACAATGACTGACTTTGTGATGCCAGCGAGTAGCTAACTCTACATCTTTCTGCTTGCTGGGAACTTTGTTGTTGTTACAGGAACTTTAGGGCATCTCCATTTGAATACTTTCAAAAAGATCGATCCCATCCATACCTGTTATCAAGGTACATGAGGTCACTTACATTAGAAACTACATTTTCAGGAAAAGACAGCTACATGGGAGAAATAAATTTTAAGGCCTAGAAATGTTTTTATTTATATGGTTTCATATACGAAAGATAAAAACAGGAAACTGACATAAAAAGAAACAAAGGTGAAAATTTAGATTTTGTTTGCAAGGCCTCTTCTTCCTACCTGTTGCACCATTTCCTTTGTAACATCAATGTTTGGTTTATGTCCAAAGGGGACTGTCAAAGAGTATAGATTTGTCCAAAATCTACCCCACATATCACCTAGTTAAAAAAAAAAAATTAAGTTAACAAAGATTTCCATACTGCATGAGACTGGATTGGAAAACAGGCCACATGGTATTCTTGAGTTAATCCACGCTCTGTCCTTCCCTTTCACTACCTCTTTTTCCCTTCTCTTATTTTACATTTTCAACACTTCTTTCTTCTTCTCTCTCCTGTAAAGGTTTAAGTGGCAGGAGGCTTGTTAATAAACTGTTCAGTTTGTCTCATGCCAAATTATGATTCAAAGGCCTAATTTATTGAACGTATGGGACTTCAAAGCTCCTATGGATTAGAAAGGGATTGTATATAACCCACCATCCACAAAATACTACGAATTAAACTACAAACAATGCCTAGTATTAAATTCAAGAGACTGCAGAGGCTCATCATTCAGGAACTTCTACTAACTAGTAAGTAACTAGTCTCACTTTTGCTACAGGTATCCCAGAGTGGCACAAACAATTAAACTCTTGACTACTAGCCCAAATTTGGGTGGTTCAAACCCACCCAGATGCACCTCAGAAGATAGTCCTGGCCATCTGCTTTTGAAAGGTTACAGCCTTGAAACCCCTGTGGAGCAGTGTTACTCTGCACACCTGGGGTACCATGAGTTGGAATTGACTCCATGGCAACTAAGACAGTAATACACTTAACTGGGCGATTTGAAAAACTCGTGTTTTAAAAGAAAAAATTTAGTAAAGATATATGTGATGTCCAATGTTTCAATTTTAAAGAAAAATCTATCCATCATAGTGTATGTGACCTTTTGCTGAACCACATTCTATAAGTAAAAGACCAAAATGTGAGCCAATAAACAATATGACGTGCTCCTAAAATCAAATGTGACCTTAGGCTGAATCGACAGACTTAAATCATCTAGAACAAAAGCAGTCATGGAACCGTTTTCCTCAAGCTTGGTCAAACCTCCTCCAGAGTAACTGCTCAGGCTGGACATGCCATTAGAGAAAGGGCATTGAGAAAGCACAGCTCATCCAAAGGAGAACAACTGGGGAAAATGGGATTTGGAGGAATGGTCGAAAATCTGTGCAGGATATTTAACTTGAGGAAAGAAAAGAGTGTATGCATGGTGATAACAATGATAGTCACTGAAATGTATTGAGCACAGAGTCCTGTGCCAAATGCTACCAAGTTTTATATGATTGCTGTCTCCAAATATTTGGAAGGCCATCTTGTAGAAGAATCGACATATTCTGGGTAACCTCATAGCATAGAACTATGTTGTTGTTGTTATGTGCTGTCGAGTCAGACCTGACTCATAGTGACCCCTCCTTGGGTTTCCGAGGTGGTGTCACTACGGAAGTAGATCACCCAACCTTCCTTCCAAGGAGTGGCTGGTGGGTTTGAACTGCCAGCCTTCTGGTTAGCAGTCAAGTGCCTCAGGCACTGTGCTACCAGACCTCCTACATAGGATTAGAGTAATGAATGGAGGGCTTTAAGAGAGTTGTTGATTCGGTTTCACATAAGGTAGAAATATATAATTAGTGCCATCTAACAATTGATTAAGGAAATCTGGTGGTGCAGTAGTTAAAGCATTTGGCTGCTAACCAAATGATTGGTGGTTCAAACCCACCAGCAGCTCTACAGAAGACAGATGAGGCAAGCTGCTTCCATAAAGATTTACAGTCCTGGAAATCTTATGGGGGTCTCTATGAATCTGAATGGACTCAGTGGCAGTGACAACAATTGATTAGAAGAACGGAAGAGCCCCATCACACCAGACATGGTTAAGCAGAAGCTAAATTATGGAATATAACCTGTAGAGAGGTAGAGAGGATTTCTAATCACTTTAGAGTAAAAAGACTCTATAAGTCCTTCATCTGTAGTCTTTTCTGTTCACAGACATGACATTTAGCTATGGAGGAGAATGAGCTACAAGCAACTTAGCTTGGCAGCAATAAGAATGTTATTGTATGCAGGCCCTGGACTTTCTGAACATTGATATATTA
>NW_006921947.1:3343716-3345268 GCF_000298275.1 Orycteropus afer afer
TTTTTTTTTTTTTTAATGATTTTGAGTTTTGTTCCACATTGTTTTCCCACTCTATCCAGGATCTCCTGCACCGATCCCCCTCTAACTAGTTGACAGTGGTGCCGGGCACCATCTAGTTCTTCTTGTCCCATGGTCATATAGGTTGAAGATCGCATGTTCTACCAGTCCCTTGAAATAATTGTTTTCATGTTTCTTTGGTTTTCTTCATTCTTCTTTGCGCTGGACGAGAAGAGACCATTGATGCATATACATGGCAGCTTGTAAGCATTTAAGACCCCAGTCGCTACTCACCAAAGTAGGATGTAGAACAATGTTTTTGTGTACTATGTTATGCCAATTGAGCTTGATGTCCCCTGCAACATGGTCCCGAGCCTGCAGGCCTATCTGCTCTTCAGCAACATAATTAATACAGTCTCAAACGAACTTCGCAAGCTTTCACTTAGGCTACTCCTTAGTTTCAGAAAGCTGCCTTCTCACTCCTCCAGCCTACCATATTTCTTTCCTCTAACAGTTATTGTTGTTGTTATGTGCCGTCAAGTCACCTCCAACTCATAGCGACCCCTCCTTGGGTTTCTGAGGCGGTATCACTACAGAAGTAGATTGCCCAACCTTCCTTCCGAGGAATGGCTGGTGGGTTTGAACCACCAACCTTCTGATTAGCAGTCAAGTGCCTTAGGCACTACGCCATCAGAGCTCCTTCCTCTAGCAATACGACACTGAAATCCCAAATTCCATCTTGGGAGCTGAGGCAACCTACTTGAGTAATAAAAACTGTTTTTCCACATTTCCACTCTCATTTGAACTTGGAATTATTTCTTTACTTGTCTTAAATAATCCCCTTATGTTTCAAATTGTGGCCAACTTTTTATGTACAAAATCACATAATACAACAGAGGATGATTTTAAAGGGAGCTCTGGTAGCGTAGTGCCTAAGGCATTTGACCGCTAACCAGAAGGCTGGCAGTTCAAACCTACCAGCCACTCCTCGGAAGGAAAATCGGGCAATCTACTTCCTAGTGATACCACGTTGGAAACCCAAGGAGGGGTCGCTATGAGTTGGATCCAACTCCACGACAGTGAGTTTGGTTTTTTTTTTTTTTTCCCTTTGAATGAAGCACTTTCAAAATGTGATTTCTATGAGGTTACTAACTTCTTTTCAGTCACAGACATTTCCAAAAGTTTTATTTGGGGCCTTACTCCAGAAGACAATTTTATTGATGCAAATGACAAAGAGGCAAGTACTCAAAGAATTCCTGAGGTTTCTTACCAAGCAAATGGGCAGGGAGGTATCCAGTCGGGCTGATTCGGTTAGGGTAGACATCTATCAACTTTGCCCTCACATAGGCATGCAGCTGTTCATATAATGGTTTAATCTGAAAAGTCCAATAAGAAAGTTTAAAACTAAGCATTCACACTGAGACTATGGCCCCTAGCTGCCCTTCAAGTCCGGAATTGAACCCACTCCCATGGCTTCCAACCAAACAAAAGACAGGCATATGAGCTGAACATTTACATTGGGTAGGAGCTCTGGTAGCATAGTGCCTAAGGCACT
>NW_006921947.1:3346018-3347470 GCF_000298275.1 Orycteropus afer afer
TCAGAAACCCAAGGAGGGGTCACTATGAGTCGGGCCCGACTCGACGGCACACAACAACAACAACAGCTCCACTGCATAAAGCAAGAAAGACACCTGGAGGAACACAAGGTCCCAAAATGAAAGCAGCTAGAAAAAAAAATCATTTTAAGATGCTACCTACTTCTTTCTAAAGATTGAAGTATAATGTCATTCAATTGACAGCAGCAACTAGAACGTTTAGATAGGAAACTTAGGGGCAGTGAGTCCATGTTATCGGGAGAGGAACAATTTGGAAAAGGAGGGTGAGAATGGTTGTACAACTCGAAGAATCTCATCAGTGTAACTGCATTGTACCTGGAGAAACTGTTGAATTGGTGTGTGTTCTGCTGTGTACATTCTCAATGACAACAATAACAAATAAAATAAAAATTTTAAAAACCTAACAAAGAGTGGGAAAAAGTTGAAGCATAATTTCCATTCCATAAAATTCACCCATTTTAAGTGTACAGGTTCTTGAATTTTAGTAAATTTATCTATAGTTGTTGAAACATACCATCATCACCAAAACCCTGAAAAGTTTTTTGTATCCTTTTGCATTTAATTACAGTCTCATTCCCAACCCTGGGTAATAACCTAACTGATGTCTATGTCTATAGTTTTGCCTAAAATTCTGAACATTTCATATAAATGGAATAATGCAATATGTGGTCTTTTGTGTTTTGTTTCTTCCATTTAGCATGTTTTTGGAGGTCCATCCATGTGGCTGCATGTATCAACAATTCATTCTTTTTATTAGTAAGCAGTATTCCATTGTGTGGATATATCATAGTTTGTTTATTCATTCACCAGTTGAAGGACAGTTGGGCTGTTTCCACTTTTTGGCTATAATGAATAATGCTGCTATGAACATCCACGTATAAATCTTTGTGTGGATATGTTTTCACTTCACTTGTGGAGACACCTAGAAGTGGAATCACTGGGTCACATGGTAAGTGTATGTTTGACATTTTTAAGAAACTGCCAAACTATTTTCCAAAGTGGTTATATTATTTCATGTATCTACCAGCAGTGTATGAGGGTTCCAATGTCTCCATATCTTTGCCAACACTTGTTATTGTCAATCTTCTTGATCATAGGCATTCTGGTGGGTGTGTACTGGATTCTCATCATAATTTTAACTCACATTTTCCAATAACCTTTTTCTTTTTTATCTGCCATTTGTTTAATTTCTTTGATGAAGTGCTTATTCAAATCTTTTACCCATTTCTTTTTTTGGAGGGTTTTTTGCTCTACTTCCATTTTTGATAGCTCTATCCAACTATAATGAGCTCTGGGGCATAGTGCCTAAGGCATATGATTGCTAACCAGAAGGTCGGTGGTTCAAACCCACCAACCACTCCTTGGAAGGAAGGTTGGGCAATCTATTTCTGTAGTGATACTGCCTTGGAAACCCAAGGAGGAGTCTCTATGAAT
>NW_006921947.1:3347865-3357237 GCF_000298275.1 Orycteropus afer afer
GAAAGGAAGGTTGGGCAATCCTACTTCCGTAGTGATACTGCCTCGGAAACCCAAGGAGGGGTCGCTATGAGTCGGGGCCGACTCGACGGCATATAACAACAACAACAACAACCTTAGGAACCCAATGGGGGTCGCTATGAGTCAGAGTTGACTCAGTGGGAGTGGGTTTGGTTTTTGGTTTTATGGCTGTGTTATGTGCATGTCTTATGCAACTGCATAAGAAGCTTGAAGGGGCAAAGAGGAGACATGGGGGTGAAAATGAAGGAAGAAAGGGCAACTGGGAAGTGTCTATGGGACAGTTCTTCTCACAAGCCTCTCCCTGCTCCATGAAGGCTTCCTTAGATAGAAGGGTAAGGAAATAATGGTGTCAATTGTCCTGAGAAAGGAAGCAAAACCTATGTTTCTGCCAATGAAAGAAGAAAGTGCCAGTCCCAAGTAGGTCACAGAGACCATTCCTTCTGATAATCTTTTTATGGCTAATTGCTGCTCAATTGCTGTAATAGGAGGAAAACAGGTAGAAAGACCGATTGTGAAAGAAGTTAATCCTTGGTGTGAGTTGCCCTATTCTCTAAAATCCCTTCAAGTTTTAGAATCTATGACTCTACAGGGCCAAGGAATGGCAGGCCTGTATGTTAAGCATAAGCTAGAATTCCTTCAATCACTGTCCCATCTTCCCGTGCACTGCCCCCCTCTGTCTTTGTGTACAGTGCCTTAGTTACCTGTGCAAAAGTGCGTTCCACATCTTCAATCAACTGGTTGCGGCCATAGTCATATGTTTCATAATCTCCTCTCCAATAATCTCCATAGTCCTCAAAACCTGTTAAAAAGAGAGGAAAAAAAAAAAAAAAAAAGGAGAAAGAGGGGAACATAAAGAGAGAAAACAGAGTTTACATAGATTAGCCTTTTTGAGAAATGAAAGAAATTCTAAGGTTTATCACATTTTTATTGCTCTCCTATACATGGGCCATCTACTTCTGTCATGATACCGCCTCAGAAACCCAAGGAGGGTTCGCCATGAGTCGGATCCGACTCCATGGCAGTAGGTTTGGGTGTTTTTTTTTTTTTGCAAACATCTATTCAAAGGGAGGCCAGTGAGTATAAACACTAGCTAATATCTGTTAAAGGAGCCCTGGTGATGCAACAGTTAAGCACTCAGCTGCTAACTGAAAGGCTGATGGTTCGAACCCACCCAGACACTCCCTAGGAGAAAGACCTGGCAATCCGCTCCCATAACAATTACAACCTAGAAAACCCTATAGGGCAGTCCTACTCTGAATTGAAAATCAACTCCACAGCACCCAACAACAATATCTCATTCATTATGCACAAAATGCTACAAGAGTATCACTATTACAACCTCATCTGTGCAGATTGGTCCCTGTGCTTGTACTCGAATACTAATCAAAAGGTTGGCAGTTCAAACTTACCCAGCAGCACTTGCCAAGAAAGACCTATGGTGATCTGCTTCCATAAAGACTGCAGCCAAGAAAACCCTAAGGAACTCAGTTCTGCTGTTACATGAGGTCCCTAACCCCATGTAACATGTTCATGGGGTCTGAATCTATTTGACAGCACTGGGTCTGGATTTTTGGTTTTACTGTAAAGATTACCAGCCAGCTCTCAGAGAGGGGGAGTCACTTGTCCAAGGTCACACAGCTGGTAAGGGGCAGAGGTGCACTCCTATTCTCTTCAACCTGAGTCTCAACTGTCTCTGTAGGTCAGTTTGCATCTTCAACTTTAAAACACACTTTTGCATCTCTGAATCGTTTCATTCTCATTCTGCCTGATGCCTTTTAAGATCTAACCCAACTCTTCCTAGATCTTGCCACCAAGGACCTGGTTTTGCTTGCAAATCACATGCAAATTGTATGCAATTCATATGCATGCACGGCACATCCTGACATGCATCCTTTATTATCTCTCCATCAGGAAACATGAGCTTGTGTTAGGGTATCAGCTAATCGAGTCTGACAATGCATTTTAGCAGTTTTTAGTTTTACAAGCACATTGGCAATGGATGATCAGGCAAATGAGGAGAAAAGTAAGTATGTGGCTGGAAGGATGGATAGGCAAGATATTACTATTTTTTTCATAGCTGACCAGAGATCCTTGGAGTGTAAGTTAAAGGATATGGAAAGACCTCCACATGTTAGAGTTTTATAACAACATGATTTGAGTTGTAATTTGTTGTGTTGCTGTTGTTAGGTGCCATCTAGTCAATTACCCACTCATAGTGACTGACGTGACAGAGTTGAACTGTCCTATAGGGTCTCCTTAGCTGTAATCTTTTTTTTTAATTAGGATTTGGGTGAAGATTTACAGAGTAAATTCACTTTTCATACAGCAGTTCACATATACTTTGTCTCATGTCATTGACCAAAATTTACAATGCTTAGCTGTAATCTTTAGGGAGGCAGATTCTCATCAGGTCTTCCTCCCCCAGAGCCACTGTTGTTGTTGTGTGCCATCGAGTCGGCCCCAACTCATAGCGACCCCTTCTTGGGTTTCCGAGGCAGTATCACTATGGAAGTAGATTGCCCAACCTTCCTTCCGAAGAGCGGCTGGTGGGTTTTAATGGCCAGCCTTCTGGTGAGCAGTCAAGTGCCTTAGGCACTACGCCACCAGAGTTCCTAAGGTGGGTTCAAACTGCCAACCTTTCAGTTAGCAGCCAAGCCCTTAACTGTTGTGCCAGCAGAGCTCCTTGAGTTAAAATTACAACTCCACAAAAGAATAAGTTTACAACCTAAACAAATCTGATTTTTTTTTCTTTCTGTGACAACACATGAGGTAGACACCCAAATGACCTTTGAGAGTCAACAGTGGCCAGGTAAGGGCTTAAGTGAGGGGCAGGGTCCCTCTCTGTCATCATTTGCAAGACAAGGAATCCACATTCAGTCTTCAGACTTCCTCTGGGAACCCCCAGGGGCCTGAGACCTTCCTGGATAACAATTTCTTTGAGACTTGTACTCCTGAGCTCTTTAAACTATCGAACGTCAAAACATCTATTCCCATTTCTCAGTGGCTTCTTCTTGAGACAGATACCCTAAATTGCTCAACAGATGATCCTTAATTTATAGGTAGCTGTGGCATCAGAAAGGAGCTCTGGTGCCTAAGGCTAACTGCTAACCAAAAGATTGGCGGTTCAAAGCCACCAGCCACTCTGCGGAAGGAAACTGGGCAATCTACTTCCATAAAGATTTACTGCCTCAGAAACCCAAAGGGGATCACTACCAGTTGGAATCGACTAGATGGTAGTGAGTTGGTGGTGGTTGTTGTTTTCTGGCATCAAAAGGTAGGATTGGGCATGCATGAGAACTAGACCCATTGAGAGTTTCAGGATCGCTACAAACAAGCAAACATGAAACCCCTCGCTGTTGAGTGGTTTTCCACTCGTGGTGACTGCAGGCGTTACAGAGTAGAGCTGCTCCATAGGGTTTTCTTGGCCGCCATCTTTACAGACGCAGATTGCCAGACTTTTGTCCCACGGTGCCCCTCGGTGAGTTCAAACCACCAGCCTTTGGATTACCAGCAGAGCGCAAACTATTTGTGCCACTAAGAGACCTGTCAGGACCTCAACAGACCAGCAAGCTTACCGTTGCCTCTTGCCATCTCATTTTTCAAGTCCACATACTCTTCATACAATGGCCGCAGCTGTCTGCCAACCTCAGACCTCCAGCCTTCCCAAGCCCAGAGCCTCTCGTCATAGTCTGTGCTGTTTTCCATGATGCGATCCAAACCTGTTATCGCAAAGCACCCATAAACACCATTTAAACAAGGATGCATTTGTACAATTTTTATTTGTGAATAATCATACGATCTTTAAAGAGTTCAAAGTAGGACTGGCAGATAGTAAGGTCATATAATCATTAACAAAAATCTCATTGTTTGTTCATTTCTTCACTCTCATTATAGTTCCAAAATATGCCTGCAGCGAATATACACCACTTGAAATAATTTTTAACTTAACAAAATTACTTGAATGTGACAGAATTTACAATGAGATTTGGTGAGAAGTTAAAAGAGCATCTACGTGCTGAAGCACATATTTGGAATCTTATCATCTCTGGATTGTCCATGAAAGAACTTTTAGAATTTGGAAGAAAACAGTAAATTTCATAATCACTACTCAAAATAAATAATGGAGATGGGGTCGTTCAGTGGTGGAATTCTCGCCTTCCACACAAGAGACCCAGGTTCAATTCCTGGCCAATCCACCTCATGTGCAACTACCACCCATCTGTCAGTGGAGGCTTGCGTGTTACTAGGATGCTGAACAGACTTCAGCAGAGCTTCCAGATGATGACAGACCAGGAAGAAAGGGCTGGTGATCTACCTCAGAAAATCAATGAAAACCCTATGGATCATAATGATCCCATCTACAACTGGTCATGGAAATGGTGCAGGACCCAACAGCCTTTCCTTCTGTAGTGTGTGCCATCACCATGAGGCAGGGGCTAACCCAATGACAGGTAACAACAACAACAACAACAACTCAATATGAATAGCCTACCTGGTTCAAGAAGCAAACACTCCTGTGTATTTGGATTACAAGCTTTTCCAGTACTGTAGATTTTGCTCATTGCATTTAGAATTGTGTCCAACTGCAAATTAAAGATAATAAGAAAGGTAAAAATAGGAAATATGCTAAAGAGAACAGTAACGTAAGATGTCCTTTTTGATTAGGTGATTTTTTTTTATGCCTCCATATATTCCTGTATGTAGGGAGGAAGACCTCCGTTGTTCCATTTCCCCACTGTCAACTAGTTCCAGAAGGCAAAACCAAATGGAGATGAGTTCCTTTACACTCAATAGTGGGAAGATCTGTACGTTCTTTAAAGGGATCCACATATGGAACTGCGATTTTGGGAAGAGGTAAACTACCCATCGCGGAGCTGAGACTGTTAGCCACTTGTTAAGGAAGTTGCAGAGAAGAGTCAAGAGTCAAAGGTCGGAAGAATTAGACAGCATGCAAGCTTCCTTGAGCTTGGCACAATCGACATTTTTGACCACATAATTCTTTGTGTAGAGAGGCTTTCTGTGCACTGTGGGATGGTTAGCAGCATCCCTACCCACTAGATGCCAGATGCACCTCCTATTTGTAGCAACCAAAATTTGCCAAATGTCCCCAGAACCACTGACATAAATTAAGTGTACTTTTCAGGCAGCCTGGCCTTCAGGAATATGACCTGCATAGGCTGTCCACACGCACCAGATGGCCCAGGACAATCTCAGTTTGACCCAGTGCCCTGCCATAAACATTACTAGCCCTTCCTTTCACTCTCACAGGATCCCAGTTTGACAAATATTGTATTATCTCACTAATATGAAATACCTACGATAGGCAAATGTATAGAGAGCAGAGTTTATGAGTGGTGACCAGAGGAGGGAGGGAGGGAAGACGGTGGAATCATTGTTCAGGATGCTTTCAGTTTCTGTTTCTCGTGATGGAAAAGTTGACGATGGATGTTGGTGATGGTTGCACAATATGATTGGTGCAATTGGTCTCACTAAATTATACACATGAAAAATGTTAAATTGGCAAATGTTGTGTTAGCTATATTTTATACCAATTTTAGAGAAAAGAGGGTACCAATTTGAACGATAAATTTTATATTCACCCTACCTAGACACAGGGTTAGGAGCTCTGGTAGCATAGTGCCTAAGGCACTTGACTGCTAACCAGAAGGCTGGCGGTTCAAACCCACCAGCCACTCCTCGGAAGGAAGGTTTGGCAATCTACTTCCGTAGTGATACTGCCTTGGAAACCCAAGGAGGGATTGCTATGAGTTGGGTCTGACTCGATGGCACATACCAACAACAGACACAGGGTTCTTGTTCAAAGTCAGCATTACTATCTGTGCAGGTAAAGGAAGTAGCCGTGAGTGATAGGAACATTTAATATTTCCCAAATATTTCAACTCTTGGACTCAACAGTAAAACGTTCACAAACGTACCCGTTTGCTCTTGTCCTCTGGTAGCACCGATGACCCACTCTGCTGAAGGACCTGCAACTGAAGCTTGATTGTGGAATTTGAAATTTCTTCCAATGAAAAACTTTTGGCAATATTGGACTGTTCTTCATAAAAGGAAGACCATCTGGCCCCAGCATCATTCTGTAACAACAAAAGAAAAAAATTGAAGTCAGAGTGATGCTTTTTAAACAGATAGATCATAAGACAGAGTCCAAGAAACATCTGATGGAACATCTAATATTTCCTGGGTAGTTTAGTCCTCTCCTTGGCTGAAGGTCAAGGCTTAGGTTAAGGGTGATGAGACCACTTGGTCACTCTCTCTTTCTGACCTATTGCCTAGCTCTTCCCCTAGATCCTATCCCTAGAGCTGCGAGTGAATTCTCAGAGAAGGTTCACACTGTGGAGCCCTGGAATGTGTGGTCTTAGTGCTGTCAATGTTCATGTCAGTGCTGACATGGGTGAGTTGGCCAATGATTTGAAGATGGATGCTCTAAAGAGAGAAGAGAGTGGAACTCAGAGTGGACTTAATGGTGATGATGATGATGGGAACCATGAGAAATGAGACCCTTCATGGGAAGCTCCTAGGTACCATGACTTAGCCCAGAGTTACTAATCTTCAATTATGATCCCAAATGAAGGTAGCCCAGAATATGGTCATTTGGAAGCTGTGGTGATTTTCTACCAGCAAAGGAAACCAAAGGGGTGTGACATGGTAGAAATGCATGTGGGAGAGATAGTGAAGGACCAGACAAGAGATGAAGAGAATAGTGGCATTGAACATGGAAAAGGATTTCTCTCCTTACTGAGAACTCACAACATGTCGGGAACTCCAGTTCCAATTGCCATCTAGTTGATTCCTTGGTGTCTGTGGGTGGTACAAATGATTAAGTGCTGAATGACTGGCCAAAAAGTTAGTATTTCGAACCCACCCAGAGATGCTTTGGAAGACAGGCGTGGTGATCAGCTTCTGCAAGGTCACAACCAGGAAAGCCCTATGGAGCAGTTCTATGCTGCATACATAGGGCTGCCATGAGTTTTAGGAACTACTACTGAATCATCTTCATAACAATCTTGTGAGGTAGTTATTATCTCCACTCACAAATGAGGAAACTTCACAATGCTAGTTCCCTAGGTCACATAGCTAGCAATTGGAAGAACTAGGGCGTCAACTCAGATGTTCATCTCCAAAGTCAATGTTCTAACCATTGCCCTATAGAATGTACTGGTCACTTTCTAGTCTTTTTTCTAAGATGCACATGTGGGAAGGAGTGAAATAGAAGCTGGGTCTACAACACAGTCATCTATACAGCTCACCACGCTCTCAAATCCTACCTTTCTTCACCCAATCCAGGATGATTTCCTGTCAAGCAAAATTTCTGGTAAAGCTTTGATAGCAAATTGTAGGGATAATTTTATTCTCAATCTACTCTGGAAACAACTCAGAATTCCCATAAATTCTCAGTCTTTGAACATTTTTTATTATACAGGATGCGGGAATGTTGAACAAGAACATTGGATTGGATTTTATTTATCATTACCATCCTAGAAGTGTTATACTTTATATCACAAAGAAATTCCTTTATGTTGCCTTGTATTTTGGCCCCCGAGGACATACTATTCCTTCCCAAGCTGCTCTTTTTTAATATTATGTATAATTTATTCTGTCGCTTTACCCTAAGGCTCCCAAGACCAAATGAAACAGATGGCTTAGAAGTTGTGCAGAGAATCAAAGTCAGTTTATACATACCAATCAGATCATTCAGGCCTTGGTCGATAGCTATATATAATTTTTGGACCTGAATTATGGATTAAATGAATACACATACAGCAATTTATACAGCTACAGTGCTCCAAGGGACCATTACAGAGAAAATAGGCAGCATGCCACAATGGCTGTATGTAAAAGTAGGAGGGCACATTGTTCAGAACAAACCCGAGGCATCTGATACTCTCTGATCTCCAACCTATAATTATTGCAAGTGTTGCTGGGTGCCTGTTGTTGGGTGAAAGGTTAGAAGGGCCCCAGAGGGTTTAGACTGTAGTCTCTACGGAACAGATTGCCGGATCTTTCTTGTGCCTAGCCGCTAGGTATGTTCAAACACCAACCTTTTGATTATCAGCTGAGCACTTAGCTGTTGCACCACCACTACATACTGTATTCCCATTCCCATGGTACAGCTGTTAGCCGCTTTTCATTCTGCCAGCATGCTTTGGTCAATTAGTAACTGCACCAAACTTGGATGCGAATAAACATATCACTTTGAGTTGCTCAAGTTCAATTTCACCAAGGTTGCATCACTAAACTGGACATTATAAAGTTTTCATGACAAAGGGAAACTAGTATGAGCAAGACTTCCAATGTACCTGACTCATGCTGAGTCAGATCTAATCCTCCGCAGATGTAACTCATCCATTCACAACTGTTATCTGCTGATAAATCTTGGCTGTGCTCATCAACCTCCACACATTCCAAGAGGCAAAGAAATGGGTGAAATGACTTGCCCAAGGCATTACAGCCAGCTCAGGCGAGTTAGGAGAGCACTGAATTTCCTAACTTCCACTGTAATTGAAGGAGTCCCTGGGTGGTAAAAATGGTCCATTGAAAGGTGGGGGGGTTTGAACCCACACAGAGGTGCCTAGAAAGGAAGGACTGGTGATCTGCTTTTGAAAATCTTAGGGAGCACAGTTCCACTCTGATTCACATGGGACCGTCATGAGTTGATTTTGACCTAATGGCAACTGGTTTATTATTGTAAGGTATCTCCTCACAACTTGATATGAGGATCTCCATTCAAGATCAAGCCCATAGACTGACAAGGCCAATATTCTGACTTTGAAAGTTACACCAGGGAACAATTTGGGAATGGCAGATTGTCTTCAATAATGTAATGCTGATTGAATATGAACATACACATGTCATGTGGTTGTTGTTAGGTGCCAACGAGTTAGTACTGACCCATCCGAACCCCATGTACAACAGAACAAAATACTGCTCAGTCCTCCACCACTCTCACAATCATTGCCATGTTTGAGCCCATTGTTGCAGCCACTATGTCAATCCATCTCACTGAGGTTCTTCCTCTTTTTTGCTGACCCTCTATTTTACCCAGCATGATGTCTTTTTCCAGGGACTGGTACCTCCTGATAATATGACCAAATATGTGAGACGAAGTCTCACCATCCTTGCTTCTAAAGAGCATTCTGGCTGTGCTTCTAAAACAGATTTGTTCATTCTTCTGGCAGTTCATTGTATATTCAATTTCCTCCCCCCAATACCATAATTCAAAGGCATCAATTCTTCAGTCTTTCTTACCCATTTCCAACTTTCACATATATATGAAGTGATTGAAAATACCATAGCTTAGGTCAGATGCAACTTACTCCTCAAAGTGACATCTTT